>NC_138224.1:42545882-42597382 GCF_964197995.2 Scardinius erythrophthalmus | reverse complement strand
ACCCTATGACGTCATTTTCCGTCATATAAATATGGCCACCATTTTGAATTTTCTGAAAAAGCTACTTTTTCGAACTCGTCCTAGACGGTTTGTCCGATTTGCACGAAAATTGAACCAGATCATCTTCAGGCAGTGCTGACCAAAAGTTATGGAATTCAAATTGATTCGTCAAACCGTTTTCGATAAACGCACGAATACATTTTACGTAGCGCTAGCAAAAACAGTCGTAAGGCTGTATCTCCGCAACGGTTTATCGTATTCAGACCAAACCTGGTACATGTACTCACAAGCATGACCTGAGGCTACATGCTGCGTTTCGGCGCAGCGCCACCTACTGGTCTGGAGATATGAAAAATGGCTATTTTTGCTTATAACTTCTGAACAGCTTGTCCAAAAATCATAAAATTGGTCTTGATAGATTCAGGGCGACATGCCGAGTCGACTGATATCCAATTTTGCCATATCGGCCATTTTGACTGTCGGCCATTTTGAATTTTGTGCTAAAATGCTGTATTTTAACAACGCATGAACGGATTGTTACGAAACTTGGTATGGGTCATCAACACGATGTCCTGAAGGAGTGTGAGAAGTTTCGAAACAGCGCCACCTAGTGGTGAATTTTTTTTTTCAAATGCTTATAACTTTGGGAGTGATCGACTTATTTTCACGAAACTCATCTCATTAGACTCCTGAATCGTTGCCGAGTCCAACGATACCAAACATTCTAGGTTTCGCCTTACGGTTTGTGTAGCGTTGTGATTTAGCGCTTAAAAAACATTAGGCTATATCTTCGAAACCGTTTGTCCGATCAAGACGAAACCACCGTCAGAAGTTTGGAATCATAGCTTGTTAACTAAACGTCAAAGCCCAAATGCGAAAATATTGATGTTTAGGGGTAGTAATATTCAATCAAAGTCATGTGTCAGTCATTTTTTACGTGTTTTTTCATATAAATATCTATAACTCCGAAGCAAATTGAGATATTTGCACCAAAATCGACACATATATGTATGGGCTCACTCTGAGGACACATAAAAAAAATTGTGGGACTGAGCCTCTTGGTGGCGCTATAATTGAACAAAATATGAAATTCCCATTGACTTCAATACAGTTTTGTGAAATAAAATGCTATACTAAACAAATGCATTGGTGTAATATTACGAAACTCAGATTGTGTCATCAGCACCATCCCCTGAAGGCAACCAAAATATTTCAAGACAGCGCCACCTAGTGGTCAAAAGTTATAACAAAATTTCCAAAAAGGCTAATAACTTTTGAATAAATCTGGCTATTGAAATGCCACGGGTCTTAATAGATTCCTTGGGTCAAGCCGAGAACATAGATACCAAGTTTTCCTTATTTGGCCAAACTTCCTGTCCGCCATCTTGATTTTCATTCAAAACCTACTTTTTCGAACTCCTCCTAGACCGTTTGTCCGATTTTCACCAAAATCGAATCGTATCATCTCCAGACTGTGCCGACAAAAAGTTATGGATTTCGTGTCGATTGATGAAACTGTTTTCGTATAGCACAGCAGCAAAGTTGAGGCATGATGCCAAAATGACTATTCAGGCTTTATATCTGCAATGCCTCGACATATTGACACAAAACTTTGTATGTGTCACTGTCTCCTTACTCTGACCACACCACATCAATTTCGTAACAGCGCCACCTTTTGGTCAAAAGTGACAATCCATTAAATCATATTTTGAATCACTTTTTACATGATTTTTCAGCCATTTCGCCTGAAATCCTCTTTAAATGTCTTTAATTGCTCATTGTTGCAGTTGGTCTGACACTTTCAGACATGTTGGCATGTCTTGTCGTCTTATTCTGCTTGGCCCCGGTAATTGCTGCTTGCAGCTATATTTATTATTATTATTCTTCCGCCATGGGAGTCTATGGCAGCCCATAGAACCGATTGCGGGAAAGTTGTTTTGGTTTGACATTCTGATAGAGGACCGTCTCAACATTAAATACACCAATTTTGGTGTTTCTAAGTCATTCCCTCTAGCGCCACCACCTGTCCAAAGTTTCACTTTTATTTTGCTAATAACTTTTGAACCGTAAGGCCAATCAGCGAAATTCTTTTCTCCTCTGATTCCTGAGCTCATGGCGATTCGATAGCACCCTATGACGTCATTTGCCGTCATAAAAATATGGCCGCCATCTTGAATTTTCAAAAAAAGCTACTTTTTCGAACTCGTCCTAGACGGTTTGTCCGATTTGCACGAAAATTGAACCAGATCATCTTCAGGTAGTGCTGACAAAAAGTTATGGAATTCAAATGGATTCGTCAAACCGTTTTCAATAAACGCACAAATATATTTTACGTAGCGCTAGCAAAAACAGTCGTAAGGCCGTATCTCCGCAACGGTTTATCGTATTCAGACCAAACTTGGTACATGTACTCACAAGCATGACCTGAGGCTACATGCTGTGTTTCGGCGCAGCGCCACCTACTGGTCCGGAGATATGAAAAATGGCTATTTTTGCTTATTACTTCTGAACAGTTTGTCCAAAAATCATACAATTGGTCTCGTTAGATTCAGGGCAACATGCCGAGTCGACTGATATCCAATTTGACCATATCGGTCATTTTGGCTGTCGGCCATTTTGAATTTTGTGCTAAAATTCTGTATTTTATGAACGCATGAACGGATTGTTACGAAACGTGGTATGGGTCATCAGCACAATGCCCTGAATGAGCCTGAGAAGTTTCGAAACAGCGCCACCTAGTGGTGAATTTTTTTTTTCAAATGCTTATAACTTTGGGTGTGGTCGACTTATTTTCACGAAACTCATCTTTTTAGACTCCTGAATCGTTGCCGAGTCCTACGATACCAAACATGCTAGGTTTTGCCTTACGGTTTGTGTAGCGTTGTGATTTAGCGCTTAAAAAACATTTGGCTATATCTTCGAAACCGCTAGTCCGATCGAGACGAAACCACCGTCAGAAGTTTGGAAACATAGGTCGATAGCTATACGCCAATGCCCAAATGCGAAAATATTGATGTTTAGGGGTACTAATTTCCAATCAAAGTCATGTGTCAGTCATTTTTTTCGTGTTTTTTCATATAAATGTCTATAACTCCGAAGCGAATTGAGATATTTTCACCAAAATTGACACACATATGTATGGGCTCACTCTGAGGACACGTAAAAAAAATGGTGGGACTGAGCCTCTTGGTGGCGCTATAATTGAACAAAATATGAAATTCCCATTGACTTCAATACAGTTTTGTGAAATAAAATGCTATACTAAACAAATGCATTGGTGTAATATTACGAAACTCAGATTGTGTCATCAGCACCATCCCCTGAAGGCAACCAAAATATTTCAAGACAGCGCCACCTAGTGGTCAAAAGTTATAACAAAATTTCCAAAAAGGCTAATAACTTTTGAATAAATCTGGCTATTGAAATGCCACGGGTCTTAATAGATTCCTTGGGTCAAGCCGAGAACATAGATACCAAGTTTTCCTTATTTGGCCAAACTTCCTGTCCGCCATCTTGATTTTCATTCAAAACCTACTTTTTCGAACTCCTCCTAGACCGTTTGTCCGATTTTCACCAAAATCGAATCGTATCATCTCCAGATTGTGCCGACAAAAAGTTATGGATTTCGTGTTGATTGATGAAACCGTTTTCGTATAGCACAGCAGCAAAGTTGAGGCATGATGCCAAAATGACTATTCAGGCTTTATATCTGCAATGCCTCGACATATTGACACAAAACTTTGTATGTGTCACTGTCTCCTTACTCTGACCACACCACATCAATTTCGTAACAGCGCCACCTTTTGGTCAAAAGTGACAATCCATTAAATCATATTTTGAATCACTTTTTACATGATTTTTCAGCCATTTCGCCTGAAATCCTCTTTAAATGTCTTTAATTGCTCATTGTTGCAGTTGGTCTGACACTTTCAGACATGTTGGCATGTCTTGTCGTCTTATTCTGCTTGGCCCCGGTAATTGCTGCTTGCAGCTATATTTAGGGGCCAAGCACCGAAGGTGCGGAGGCACCTATTGTATCTGTTCCGTTTCTTATTATTATTATTATTATTAGGGGCCAAGCACCGAAGGTGCGGAGGCACCTATTGTATCTGTTCCGTTTCTTATTATTATTATTATTATTATTATTATTATTATTCTTCCGCTCTGGGAGTCTATGGCAGCCCATAGAACCGATTGCGGGAAAGTTGTTTTGGTTTGACATTCTGATAGAGGACAGTCCCAACATTAAATACACCAATTTTGGTGATTCTAAGTCATTCCCTCTAGCGCCACCACCTGTCCAAAGTTTCACTTTTACTTTGCTAATAACTTTTGAACCGTAAGGCCAATCAACAAAATTATTTTTTCCTCTGATTCCTGAGCTCATGGCGATTCGATTGCACCCTATGACGTCATTTTCCGTCATAAAAATATGGTCGCCATCTTGAATTTTCAAAAAAAGCTACTTTTTCGAACTCGTCCTAGACGGTTTGTCCGATTTGCACGAAAATTGAACCAGATCATCTTCAGGTAGTGCTGACAAAAAGTTATGGAATTCAAATTGATTCGTCAAACCGTTTTCGATAAACGCACGAATACATTTTACGTAGCGCTAGCAAAAACAGTCGTAAGGCCGTATCTCCGCAACGGTTTATCGTATTCAGACCAAACTTGGTACTTGTACTCACAAGCATGACCTGAGGCTACATGCTGTGTTTCAGCGCAGCGCCACCTACTGGTCCGGAGATATGAAAAATGGCTATTTTTTCTTATAACTTCTGAACAGTTTGTCCAAAAATCATAAAATTGGTCTCGTTAGATTCAGGGCAACATGCCGAGTCGACTGATATCCAATTTGACCATATCGGTCATTTTGGCTGTCGGCCATTTTGAATTTTGTGCTAAAATGCTCTATTTTAACAACGCATGAACGGATTGTTACGAAACTTGGTATGGGTCATCAACACGATGTCCTGAAGGAGTGTGAGAAGTTTCGTAACAGTGCCACCTAGTGGTGAATTTTTTTTTTCAAAAGCTTATAACTTTGGGTGTGATCGACTTATTTTCACGAAACTCATCTCATTGGACTCCTGAATCGTTGCCGAGTCCAACGATACCAAACATGTTAGGTTTCGCCTAACGGTTTGTGTAGCGTTGTGATTTAGCGCTTAAAAAACATTTGGCTATATCTTCGAAACCGCTTGTCCGATCGAGACGAAACCACCGTCAGAAGTTTGGAAACATAGGTCGATAGCTATACGCCAATGCCCAAATGCGAAAATATTGATGTTTAGGGGTAGTAATATTCAATCAAAGTCATGTGTCAGTCATTTTTTTCGTGTTTTTTCATATAAATGTCTATAACTCCGAAGCAAATTGAGATTTTTGCACCAAAATCGACTCATATATGTATGGGCTCACTCTGAGGACACATAAAAAAAATGGTGGGACTGAGCCTCTTGGTGGCGCTATAATAGAACAAAACATGAAATTCCCATTGACTTCAATGCAGTTTTGTGAAATAAAATGCTATACTAAACAAATGCATTGGTGTAATATTACGAAACTCAGAATGTGCCATCAGCACCATCCCCTGAAGGTACCCAAAATATTTAGAGACAGCGCCACCTAGTGGTCAAAAGTTATAACAACATTTCCAAAACTGCTAATAACTTTTGAATACATCGGCCTATGTAAATGCCACTGGTCTTAATAGATTCCTTGGGTCAAGCCGAGAACATAGATACCAAATTTTCCTTATTTGGTCAAACTTCTTGTCCGCCATCTTGATTTTCATTCAAAACCTACTTTTTCGAACTCCTCCTAGACCGTTTGTCCGATTTTCACCAAAATCGAATCGTATCATCTCCAGACCGTGCCGACTAAAAGTTATGGATTTCGTGTCGATAGACGAAACCGTTTTCGTATAGCGCAGCAGCAAAGTTGAGGCATGATGCTAATAGCATTAATTAAGGCTTTATCTCTGCAATGCCTTGACATATTGACACCAAACTTTGTATGTGTCATTGTAACTTCACTCTGACCACATCACATCAGTTTTGTAACTGCGCCACCTATTGGTCGAAAGTGATAATCCATCAAATCATATTTTTAATTATTGTTTCTATGATTTTTCAGGCATTTTGCCTAAAATCCTCTTTAAATGTCTTTAATTGCTCATTGTTGCAGTTGGTCTGACACTTTCAGACATGTCGGCATGTCTTGTCGTCTTATTCTGCTTGGCCCCGGTAATGGCTGCTTGCAGCTATATTTATTATTATTATTCTTCCGCCATGGGAGTCTATGGCAGCCCATAGAACCGATTGCGGGAAAGTTGTTTTGGTTTGACATTCTGATAGAGGACCGTCTCAACATTAAATACACCAATTTTGGTGTTTCTAAGTCATTCCCTCTAGCGCCACCACCTGTCCAAAGTTTCACTTTTATTTTGCTAATAACTTTTGAACCAAAAGGCCAATCAGCGAAATTCTTTTTTCCTCTGATTCCTGAGCTCATGGCGATTCAATTGCACCCTATGACGTCATTTGCCGTCATAAAAATATGGCCGCCATCTTGAATTTTCAAAAAAAGCTACTTTTTCGAACTCGTCCTAGACGGTTTGTCCGATTTGCACGAAAATTGAACCAGATCATCTTCAGGTAGTGCTGACAAAAAGTTATGGAATTCAAATGGATTCGTCAAACCGTTTTCAATAAACGCACAAATACATTTTACGTAGCGCTAGCAAAAACAGTCGTAAGGCCGTATCTCCGCAACGGTTTATCGTATTCAGACCAAACTTGGTACTTGTACTCACAAGCATGACCTGAGGCTACATGCTGTGTTTCGGCGCAGCGCCACCTACTGGTCCGGAGATATGAAAAATGGCTATTTTTGCTTATAACTTCTGAACAGTTTGTCCAAAAATCATACAATTGGTCTCGTTAGATTCAGGGCAACATGCCGAGTCGACTGATATTCAATTTGACCATATCGGTCATTTTGGCTGTCGGCCATTTTGAATTTTGTGCTAAAATTCTGTATTTTATGAACGCATGAACGGATTGTTACGAAACGTGGTATGGGTCATCAGCACAATGCCCTGAATGAGCCTGAGAAGTTTCGAAACAGCGCCACCTAGTGGTGAATTTTTTTTTTCAAATGCTTATAACTTTGGGTGTGGTCGACTTATTTTCACGAAACTCATCTTTTTAGACTCCTGAATCGTTGCCGAGTCCTACGATACCAAACATGCTAGGTTTCGCCTTACGGTTTGTGTAGCGTTGTGATTTAGCGCTTAAAAAACATTTGGCTATATCTTTGAAACCGCTAGTCCGATCGAGACGAAACCACCGTCAGAAGTTTGGAAACATAGGTCGATAGATATATGCCAATGCCCAAATGCGAAAATATTGATGTTTAGGGGTACTAATTTCCAATCAAAGTCATGTGTCAGTCATTTTTTTCGTGTTTTTTCATATAAATGTCTATAACTCCGAAGCGAATTGAGATATTTTCACCAAAATTGACACACATATGTATGGGCTCACTCTGAGGACACGTAAAAAAAATTGTGGGACTGAGCCTCTTGGTGGCGCTATAATTGAACAAAACATGAAATTCCCATTGACTTCAATGCAGTTTTGTGAAATAAAATGCTATACTAAACAAATGCATTGGTGTAATATTACGAAACTCAGAATGTGCCATCAGCACCATCCCCTGAAGGTACCCAAAATATTTAGAGACAGCGCCACCTAGTGGTCAAAAGTTATAACAACATTTCCAAAACTGCTAATAACTTTTGAATACATCGGCCTATGTAAATGCCACTGGTCTTAATAGATTCCTTGGGTCAAGCCGAGAACATAGATACCAAATTTTCCTTATTTGGTCAAACTTCTTGTCCGCCATCTTGATTTTCATTCAAAACCTACTTTTTCGAACTCCTCCTAGACCGTTTGTCCGATTTTCACCAAAATCGAATCGTATCATCTCCAGACCGTGCCGACTAAAAGTTATGGATTTCGTGTCGATAGACGAAACCGTTTTCGTATAGCGCAGCAGCAAAGTTGAGGCATGATGCTAATAGCATTAATTAAGGCTTTATCTCTGCAATGCCTTGACATATTGACACCAAACTTTGTATGTGTCATTGTAACTTCACTCTGACCACATCACATCAGTTTTGTAACTGCGCCACCTATTGGTCGAAAGTGATAATCCATCAAATCATATTTTTATTTATTGTTTCTATGATTTTTCAGGCATTTTGCCTAAAATCCTCTTTAAATGTCTTTAATTGCTCATTGTTGCAGTTGGTCTGACACTTTCAGACATGTCGGCATGTCTTGTCGTCTTATTCAGCTTGGCCCCGGTAATGGCTGCTTGCAGCTATATTTAGGGGCCAAGCACCGAAGGTGCGGAGGCACCTATTGTATCCGTTCGCGTTCTTATTATTATTCTTCTTCTTCTTCTTCTTCTTCTTCCGCTCTTGGAGTCTATGGCAGCCCATAGAACCGATTGCGGGAAAGTTGTTTTGGTTTGACATTCTGATAGAGCACAGTCCCAACATTAAATACACCAATTTTGGTGTTTCTAAGTCATTCCCTCTAGCGCCACCACCTGTCCAAAGTTTCACTTTTATTTTGCTAATAACTTTTGAACTGTAAGGCCAATCAACAAAATTATTTTTTCCTCTGATTCCTGAGCTCATGCCGATTCGATTGCATCCTATGACTTCATTTTCTGTAATAAAAATATGGCCGCCATTTTGATTCATTCGAAAAACCTACTTTTTCGAACTCGTCCTAGACGGTTTGTCCGATTTGCACGAAAATTGAACCAGATCATCTTCAGGCAGTGCTGACCAAAAGTTATGGAATTCAAATTGATTCGTCAAACCGTTTTCAATAAACGCACGAACAAATTTTACGTAGCGCTAGCAAAAACAGTCGTAAGGCTGTATCTCTGCAACGGTTTATCGTATTCAGACCAAACTTGGTACATGTCATCACAAGCATGACCTGAGGCTACATGCTGCGTTTCGGCGCAGCGCCACCTACTGGTCCGGAGATATGAAAAATGGCTATTTTTGCTTATAACTTCTGAACAGTTTGTCCAAAAATCATAAAATTGGTCTCGTTAGATTCAGGGCGACATGCCGAGTCGACTGATATCCAATTTTACCATATCGGCCATTTTGACTGTCGGCCATTTTGAATTATGTGCTAAAATGCTGTATTTTATGAACGCATGAACGGATTGTTACGAAACTTGGCATGGGTCATCAGCACGATGTCCTGAAGGAGTGTGAGAAGTTTCGAAACAGCGCCACCTAGTGGGGAATTTTTTTTTTCAAATGCTTATAACTTTGGGTGCGGTCGACTTATTTTCACGAGACTCATCTAATTAGACTCCTGAAACCTTGCCGAGTCCTACGATACCAAACATGCTAGGTTTCGCCTTACGGTTTGTGTAGCGTTGTGATTTAGCGCTTAAAAAACATTAGGCTATATCTTCGAAACCGCTTGTCCGATCGAGACGAAACCACCGTCAGAAGTTTGGAAACATAGGTCGATAGCTATACGCCAATGCCCAAATGCGAAAATATTGATGTTTAGGGGTAGTAAAATTCAAACAAAGTCATGTGTCAGTCATTTTTTACGTGTTTTTTCATATAAATGTTTATAACTCTAAAGCAAATTGAGATATTTTCACCAAAACTGACACACATATGTATGGGCTCACTCTGAGGACACGTAAAAAAAATTGTGGGACTGAGCCTCTTGGTGGCGCTATAATAGAACAAAACATGAAATTCCCATTGACTTCAATACAGTTTTGTGAGATAAAATGCTATTTTCATTCAAAACCTACTTTTTCGAACTCCTCCCACACCGTTTGTCCGATTTTCACCAAAATCGAATCGTATCATCCCCAGACTGTGCCGACTAAAAGTTATGGATTTCGTGTCAATTGACGAAACCGTTTTCGTATAGCGCAGCAGCAAATTTGAGGCATGATGCTAATAGCACTATTCAGGCTTTATCTCTGCAATGCCTTGACATATTGACACCAAACTTTGTATGTGTCATTGTCTCCTCACTCTGACCACATCACATCAGTTTTGTAACTGCGCCACCTATTTGTCGAAAGTGATAATCCATTAAATCATATTTTTAATTACTGTTTCTATGATTTTTCAGCCATTTCGTCTAAAATCCTCTTTAAATGTCTTTAATTGCTCATTGTTGCAGTTGGTCTGACACTTTCAGACATGTCGGCATGTCTTGTCGTCTTATTCTGCTTGGCCCCGGTAATTGCTGCTTGCAGCTATATTTATTATTATTATTCTTCCGCCATGGGAGTCTATGGCAGCCCATAGAACCGATTGCGGGAAAGTTGTTTTGGTTTGACATTCTGATAGAGGACCGTCTCAACATTAAATACACCAATTTTGGTGTTTCTAAGTCATTCCCTCTAGCGCCACCACCTGTCCAAAGTTTCACTTTTATTTTGCTAATAACTTTTGAACCAAAAGGCCAATCAGCGAAATTCTTTTTTCCTCTGATTCCTGAGCTCATGGCGATTCGATTGCACCCTATGACGTCATTTGCCGTCATAAAAATATGGCCGCCATCTTGAATTTTCAAAAAAAGCTACTTTTTCGAACTCGTCCTAGACGGTTTGTCCGATTTGCACGAAAATTGAACCAGATCATCTTCAGGTAGTGCTGACAAAAAGTTATGGAATTCAAATGGATTCGTCAAACCGTTTTCAATAAACGCACAAATACATTTTACGTAGCGCTAGCAAAAACAGTCGTAAGGCCGTATCTCCGCAACGGTTTATCGTATTCAGACCAAACTTGGTACTTGTACTCACAAGCATGACCTGAGGCTACATGCTGTGTTTCGGCGCAGCGCCACCTACTGGTCCGGAGATATGAAAAATGGCTATTTTTGCTTATAACTTCTGAACAGTTTGTCCAAAAATCATACAATTGGTCTTGTTAGATTCAGGGCAACATGCCGAGTCGACTGATATCCAATTTGACCATATCGGTCATTTTGGCTGTCGGCCATTTTGAATTTTGTGCTAAAATTCTGTATTTTATGAACGCATGAACGGATTGTTACGAAACGTGGTATGGGTCATCAGCACAATGCCCTGAATGAGCCTGAGAAGTTTCGAAACAGCGCCACCTAGTGGTGAATTTTTTTTTTCAAATGCTTATAACTTTGGGTGTGGTCGACTTATTTTCACGAAACTCATCTTTTTAGACTCCTGAATCGTTGCCGAGTCCTACGATACCAAACATGCTAGGTTTCGCCTTACGGTTTGTGTAGCGTTGTGATTTAGCGCTTAAAAAACATTTGGCTATATCTTTGAAACCGCTAGTCCGATCGAGACGAAACCACCGTCAGAAGTTTGGAAACATAGGTCGATAGCTATACGCCAATGCCCAAATGCGAAAATATTGATGTTTAGGGGTACTAATTTCCAATCAAAGTCATGTGTCAGTCATTTTTTTCGTGTTTTTTCATATAAATGTCTATAACTCCGAAGCGAATTGAGATATTTTCACCAAAATTGACACACATATGTATGGGCTCACTCTGAGGACACGTAAAAAAAATTGTGGGACTGAGCCTCTTGGTGGCGCTATAATTGAACAAAATATGAAATTCCCATTGACTTCAATACAGTTTTGTGAAATAAAATGCTATACTAAACAAATGCATTGGTGTAATATTACGAAACTCAGATTGTGTCATCAGCACCATCCCCTGAAGGCAACCAAAATATTTCAAGACAGCGCCACCTAGTGGTCAAAAGTTATAACAAAATTTCCAAAAAGGCTAATAACTTTTGAATAAATCTGGCTATTGAAATGCCACGGGTCTTAATAGATTCCTTGGGTCAAGCCGAGAACATAGATACCAAGTTTTCCTTATTTGGCCAAACTTCCTGTCCGCCATCTTGATTTTCATTCAAAACCTACTTTTTCGAACTCCTCCTAGACCGTTTGTCCGATTTTCACTAAAATCGAATCGTATCATCTCCAGACTGTGCCGACAAAAAGTTATGGATTTCGTGTCGATTGATGAAACCGTTTTCGTATAGCACAGCAGCAAAGTTGAGGCATGATGCCAAAATGACTATTCAGGCTTTATATCTGCAATGCCTCGACATATTGACACAAAACTTTGTATGTGTCACTGTCTACTTACTCTGACCACACCACATCAATTTCGTAACAGCGCCACCTTTTGGTCAAAAGTGACAATCCATTAAATCATATTTTGAATCACTTTTTACATGATTTTTCAGCCATTTCGCCTAAAATCCTCTTTAAATGTCTTTAATTGCTCATTGTTGCAGTTGGTCTGACACTTTCAGACATGTTGGCATGTCTTGTCGTCTTATTCTGCTTGGCCCCGGTAATTGCTGCTTGCAGCTATATTTAGGGGCCAAGCACCGAAGGTGCGGAGGCACCTATTGTATCTGTTCCATTTCTTATTATTATTATTATTCTTCCGCCATGGGAGTCTATGGCAGCCCATAGAACCGATTGCGGGAAAGTTGTTTTGGTTTGACATTCTGATAGAGGACAGTCCCAACATTAAGTACACCAATTTTGGTGTGTCTAAGTCATTCCCTCTAGCGCCACCACCTGTCCAAAGTTTCACTTTTACTTTGCTAATAACTTTTGAACTGTAAGGCCAATCAGCGAAATCCTTTTTTCCTCTGATTCCTGAGCTCATGACGATTCGATTGCACCCTATATCGTCATTTTCCGTCATAAAAACATGGCCGCCATTTTGAATTTTCCTAAAAAGGTACTTTTTCGAACTCGTCCTAGACGGTTTGTCCGATTTGCACGAAAATTGAATCGGATCATCTTCAGGCAGTGGTGACAAAAAGTTATTAAAATCTTGTTGATTCGTCAAACCGTTTTCGATAAACGCTCGAACAAATTTTACGTAGCGCTTGCAAAAACAGTCGTAAGGCTGTATCTCCGCAACGGTTTATCGTATTCAGACCAAACTTGGTACATGTACTCACAAGCATGACCTGAGGCTACATGCTGCGTTTCGGCACAGCGCCACCTACAGGTCCGGAGATATGAAAAATGGCAATTTTTGCTTTTAACTTCTGAACAGTTTGTCCAAAAATCATAAAATTGGTCTTGATAGATTCAGGGCGTCATGCCGAGTCGACTGATATCCAATTTTGCCACATCGGCCAATTTGACTGTCGGCCATTTTGAATTTTGTGCTAAAATGCTGTATTTTAACAACGCATGAACGGATTGTTACGAAACTTGGTATGGGTCATCAGCACGATGTCTTGAAGGAGTGTGAGAAGTTTCGAAACAGCGCCACCTAGTGGTGAATTTTTTTTTTCAAATGCTTATAACTTTGGGTGTGATCGACTTATTTTCACGAAACTCATCTCATTGGACTCCTGAATCGTTGCCGAGTCCAACGATACCAAACATGTTAGGTTTCGCCTAACGGTTTATGTAGCATTGTGATTTAGCGCTTAAAAAACATTAGGCTATATCTTCGAAACCGTTTGTCCGATTGAGACGAAACCACCGTCAGAAGTTTGGAAACATAGGTCGATAGCTATACGCCAATGCCCAAATGCGAAAATATTGATGTTTAGGGGTAGTAATATTCAATCAAAGTCATGTGTCAGTCATTTTTTACGTGTTTTTTCATATAAATGTCTATAACTCCGAAGCAAATTGAGATTTTTGCACCAAAATCGACACATATATGTATGGGCTCACTCTGATGACACATAAAAAAAATGGTGGGACTGAGCCTCTTGGTGGCGCTATAATAGAACAAAACATGAAATTCCCATTGATTTCAATAGAGTTTTGTGAAATAAAATGCTATACTAAACAAATGCATTGGTGTAATATTACGAAACTCAGAATGTGCCTTCAGCACCATCCCCTGAAGGTACTCAAAATATTTCGAAACAGCGCCACCTAGTGGTCAAAAGTTATAACAAAATTTCCAAAAAGGCTAATAACTTTTGAATAAATCTGTCTATTGAAATGCCACTGGTCTTAATAGATTCCTTGGGTCAAGCCGAGAACATAGATACCAAGTTTTCCTTATTTGGCCGAACTTCCTGTCCGCCATCTTGATGTTCAGTCAAAACCTACTTTTTCGAACTCCTCCTAGACCGTTTGTCCGATTTTCACCAAAATCGAATCGTATCATCTCCAGACCGTGCCGACTAAAAGTTATTGATTTCGTGTCGATTGACGAAACCGTTGTCGTATACCGCAGCAGCAAAGTTGTGGCATGATGCCAAAGGCACTATTCAGGCTTTATCTCTGCAATGCCTTGACATATTGACACCAAACTTTGTATGTGTCATTGTCACTTCACTCTGACCGCATCACATCAGGTTTGTAACTGCGCCACCTATTGGTTGAAAGTGATAATCCATTAAATCATATTTTTATTTACTGTTTCTATGATTTTTCAGGCATTTGGCCTAAAATACTCTTTAATGTCTTTAATTGCTCATTGTTGCAGTTGGTCTGACACTTTCAGCCATGTTGGCATGTCTTGTCATCTGATTGTGCTTGGCCCCGGTAATGGCTGCTTGCAGCTATATTTATTATTATTATTCTTCCGCCATGGGAGTCTATGGCAGCCCATAGAACCGATTGCGGGAAAGTTGTTTTGGTTTGACATTCTGATAGAGGACAGTCCCAACATTAAGTACACCAATTTTGGTGTGTCTAAGTCATTCCCTCTAGCGCCACCACCTGTCCAAAGTTTCACTTTTACTTTGCTAATAACTTTTGAACCGTAAGGCCAATCAGCGAAATCCTTTTTTCCTCTGATTCCTGAGCTCATGACGATTCGATTGCACCCTATGACGTCATTTTCCGTCATAAAAACATGGCCGCCATTTTGAATTTTCCTAAAAAGCTACTTTTTCGAACTCGTCCTAGACGGTTTGTCCGATTTGCACGAAAATTGAATCGGATCATCTTCAGGCAGTGGTGACAAAAAGTTATTAAAATCTTTTTGATTCGTCAAACCGTTTTCGATAAACGCTCGAACAAATTTTACGTGGCGCTTACAAAAACAGTCGTAAGGCTGTATCTCCGCAACGGTTTATCGTATTCAGACCAAACTTGGTACATGTCATCACAAGCATGACCTGAGGCTACATGCTGCGTTTCGCCGCAGCGCCACCTACTGGTCCGGAGATATGAAAAATGGCTATTTTTGCTTATAACTTCTGAACAGTTTGTCCAAAAATCATAAAATTGGTCTTGATAGATTCAGGGCGTCATGCCGAGTCGACTGATATCCAATTTTGCCATATCGGCCAATTTGACTGTCGGCCATTTTGAATTTTGTGCTAAAATGCTGTATTTTAACAACGCATGAACGGATTATTACGAAACTTGGTATGGGTCATCAGCACGATGTCCTGAAGGAGTGTGAGAAGTTTCGAAACAGCGCCACCTAGTGGTGAATTTTTTTTTTCAAATGCTTATAACTTTGGGTGTGATCGACTTATTTTCACGAAACTCATCTCATTGGACTCCTGAATTGTTGCCGAGTCCAACGATACCAAACATGTTAGGTTTCGCCTAACGGTTTGTGTAGCATTGTGATTTAGCGCTTAAAAAACATTAGGCTATATCTTCGAAACCGTTTGTCCGATTGAGACGAAACCACCGTCAGAAGTTTGAAAACATAGGTCGATAGCTAAACGCCAATGCCCAAATGTGAAAATATTGATGTTTAGGGGTAGTAATATTCAATCAAAGTCATGTGTCAGTCATTTTTTACGTGTTTTTTCATATAAATGTCTATAACTCTGAAGCAAATTGAGATTATTGCACCAAAATCGACACATATATGTATGGGCTCACTCTGATGACACATAAAAAAAATGGTGGGACTGAGCCTCTTGGTGGCGCTATAATAGAACAAAACATGAAATTCCCATTGATTTCAATAGAGTTTTGTGAAATAAAATGCTATACTAAACAAATGCATTGGTGTAATATTACGAAACTCAGAATGTGCCTTCAGCACCATCCCCTGAAGGTACTCAAAATATTTCGAAACAGCGCCACCTAGTGGTCAAAAGTTATAACAAAATTTCCAAAAAGGCTAATAACTTTTGAATAAATCTGTCTATTGAAATGCCACTGGTCTTAATAGATTCCTTGGGTCAAGCCGAGAACATAGATACCAAGTTTTCCTTATTTGGCCGAACTTCCTGTCCGCCATCTTGATGTTCAGTCAAAACCTACTTTTTCGAACTCCTCCTAGACCGTTTGTCCGATTTTCACCAAAATCGAATCGTATCATCTCCAGACCGTGCCGACTAAAAGTTATGGATTTCGTGTCGATAGACAAAACCGTTTTCGTATAGCGCAGCAGCAAAGTTGAGGCATGATGCTAATAGCACTATTCAGGCTTTATCTCTGCAATGCCTTGACATATTGACACCAAACTTTGTATGTGTCATTGTCACTTCACTCTGACCACATCACATCAGTTTTGTAACTGCGCCACCTATTGGTCGAAAGTGATAATCCATAAAATCATATTTTTAATTATTGTTTCTATGATTTTTCAGGCATTTTGCATAAAATCCTCTTTAAAGTCTATAATTGCTCATTGTTGCAGTTGGTCTGACACTTTCAGACATGTTGGCATGTCTTGTCGTCTTATTCTGCTTGGCCCCGGTAATTGCTGCTTGCAGCTATATTTATTAGGGGCCAAGCACCGAAGGTGCGGAGGCACCTATTGTATCTGTTCCGTTTCTTATTATTAGGGGCCAAGCACCGAAGGTGCGGAGGCACCTATTGTATCTGTTCCGTTTCTTATTATTATTATTATTATTATTATTATTATTATTCTTCCGCCATGGGAGTCTATGGCAGCCCATAGAACCGATTGCGGGAAAGTTGTTTTGGTTTGACATTCTGATAGAGGACCGTCTCAACATTAAATACACCAATTTTGGTGTTTCTAAGTCATTCCCTCTAGCGCCACCACCTGTCCAAAGTTTCACTTTTATTTTGCTAATAACTTTTGAACCGTAAGGCCAATTAGCGAAATTCTTTTTTCCTCTGATTCCTGAGCTCATGGCGATTCGATTGCACCCTATGACGTCATTTGCCGTCATAAAAATATGGCCGCCATCTTGAATTTTCAAAAAAAGCTACTTTTTCGAACTCGTCCTAGACGGTTTGTCCGATTTGCACGAAAATTGAACCAGATCATCTTCAGGTAGTGCTGACCAAAAGTTATGGAATTCAAATGGATTCGTCAAACCGTTTTCAATAAACGCACAAATACATTTTACGTAGCGCTAGCAAAAACAGTCGTAAGGCCGTATCTCCGCAACGGTTTATCGTATTCAGACCAAACTTGGTACTTGTACTCACAAGCATGACCTGAGGCTACATGCTGCGTTTCGGCGCAGCGCCACCTACTGGTCCGGAGATATGAAAAATGGCTATTTTTGCTTATAACTTCTGAACAGTTTGTCCAAAAATCATACAATTGGTCTCGTTAGATTCAGGGCAACATGCCGAGTCGACTGATATCCAATTTGACCATATCGGTCATTTTGGCTGTCGGCCATTTTGAATTTTGTGCTAAAATTCTGTATTTTATGAACGCATGAACGGATTGTTACGAAATGTGGTATGGGTCATCAGCACGATGCCCTGAATGAGCCTGAGAAGTTTCGAAACAGCGCCACCTAGTGGTGAATTTTTTTTTTCAAATGCTTATAACTTTGGGTGTGGTCGACTTATTTTCACGAAACTCATCTTTTTAGACTCCTGAATCGTTGCCGAGTCCTACGATACCAAACATGCTAGGTTTCGCCTTACGGTTTGTGTAGCGTTGTGATTTAGCGCTTAAAAAACATTTGGCTATATCTTTGAAACCGCTAGTCCGATCGAGACGAAACCACCGTCAGAAGTTTGGAAACATAGGTCGATAGCTATACGCCAATGCCCAAATGCGAAAATATTGATGTTTAGGGGTAGTAATATTCAATCAAAGTCATGTGTCAGTCATTTTTTTTGTGTTTTTTCATATAAATGTCTATAACTCCGAAGCAAATTGAGATTTTTGCACCAAAATCGACACATATATGTATGGGCTCACTCTGAGGACACATTAAAAAAATGGTGGGACTGAGCCTCTTGGTGGCGCTATAATAGAACAAAACATGAAATTCCCATTGACTTCAATGCAGTTTTGTGAAATAAAATGCTATACTAAACAAATGCATTGGTGTAATATTACGAAACTCAGAATGTGCCATCAGCACCATCCCCTGAAGGTACCCAAAATATTTAGAGACAGCGCCACCTAGTGGTCAAAAGTTATAACAACATTTCCAAAACTGCTAATAACTTTTGAATACATCGGCCTATGTAAATGTCACTGGTCTTAATAGATTCCTTGGGTCAAGCCGAGAACATAGATACCAAATTTTCCTTATTTGGTCAAACTTCTTGTCCGCCATCTTGATTTTCATTCAAAACCTACTTTTTCGAACTCCTCCTAGACCGTTTGTCCGATTTTCACCAAAATCGAATCGTATCATCTCCAGACCGTGCCGACTAAAAGTTATGGATTTCGTGTCGATAGACGAAACCGTTTTCGTATAGCGCAGCAGCAAAGTTGAGGCATGATGCTAATAGCATTAATTAAGGCTTTATCTCTGCAATGCCTTGACATATTGACACCAAACTTTGTATGTGTCATTGTAACTTCACTCTGACCACATCACATCAGTTTTGTAACTGCGCCACCTATTGGTCGAAAGTGATAATCCATCAAATCATATTTTTAATTATTGTTTCTATGATTTTTCAGGCATTTTGCCTAAAATCCTCTTTAAATGTCTTTAATTGCTCATTGTTGCAGTTGGTCTGACACTTTCAGACATGTCGGCATGTCTTGTCGTCTTATTCTGCTTGGCCCCGGTAATGGCTGCTTGCAGCTATATTTATTATTATTATTATTATTATTATTATTATTATTCTTCCGCCATGGGAGTCTATGGCAGCCCATAGAACCGATTGCGGGAAAGTTGTTTTGGTTTGACATTCTGATAGAGGACCGTCTCAACATTAAATACACCAATTTTGGTGTTTCTAAGTCATTCCCTCTAGCGCCACCACCTGTCCAAAGTTTCACTTTTATTTTGCTAATAACTTTTGAACCATAAGGCCAATCAGCGAAATTCTTTTTTCCTCTGATTCCTGAGCTCATGGCGATTCGATTGCATCCTATGACGTCATTTGCCGTCATAAAAATATGGCCGCCATCTTGAATTTTCAAAAAAAGCTACTTTTTCGAACTCGTCCTAGACGGTTTGTCCGATTTGCACGAAAATTGAACCAGATCATCTTCAGGTAGTGCTGACAAAAAGTTATGGAATTCAAATGGATTCGTCAAACCGTTTTCGATAAACGCACAAATACATTTTACGTAGCGCTAGCAAAAACAGTCGTAAGGCCGTATCTCCGCATCGGTTTATCGTATTCAGACCAAACTTGGTACTTGTTCTCACAATCATGACCTGAGGCTACATGCTGTGTTTCGGCGCAGCGCCACCTACTGGTCCGGAGATATGAAAAATGGCTATTTTTGCTTATAACTTCTGAACAGTTTGTCCAAAAATCATACAATTGGTCTCGTTAGATTCAGGGCAACATGCTGAGTCGACTGATATCCAATTTGACCATATCGGTCATTTTGGCTGTCGGCCATTTTGAATTTTGTGCTAAAATTCTGTATTTTATGAACGCATGAACGGATTGTTACGAAACGTGGTATGGGTCATCAGCACAATGCCCTGAATGAGCCTGAGAAGTTTCGAAACAGCGCCACCTAGTGGTGAATTTTTTTTTTCAAATGCTTATAACTTTGGGTGTGGTCGACTTATTTTCACGAAACTCATCTTTTTAGACTCCTGAATCGTTGCCGAGTCCTACGATACCAAACATGCTAGGTTTCGCCTTACGGTTTGTGTAGCGTTGTGATTTAGCGCTTAAAAAACATTTGGCTATATCTTTGAAACCGCTAGTCCAATCGAGACGAAACCACCGTCAGAAGTTTGGAAACATAGGTTGATAGCTATACGCCAATGCCCAAATGCGAAAATATTGATGTTTAGGGGTACTAATTTCCAATCAAAGTCATGTGTCAGTCATTTTTTTCGTGTTTTTTCATATAAATGTCTATAACTCCGAAGCGAATTGAGATATTTTCACCAAAATTGACACACATATGTATGGGCTCACTCTGAGGACACGTAAAAAAAATTGTGGGACTGAGCCTCTTGGTGGCGCTATAATTGAACAAAATATGAAATTCCCATTGACTTCAATACAGTTTTGTGAAATACAATGCTATACTAAACAAATGCATTGGTGTAATATTACGAAACTCAGATTGTGTCATCAGCACCATCCCCTGAAGGCAACCAAAATATTTCAAGACAGCGCCACCTAGTGGTCAAAAGTTATAACAAAATTTCCAAAAAGGCTAATAACTTTTGAATAAATCTGGCTATTGAAATTCCACGGTTCTTAATAGATTCCTTGGGTCAAGCCGAGAACATAGATACCAAGTTTTCCTTATTTGGCCAAACTTCCTGTCCGCCATCTTGATTTTCATTCAAAACCTACTTTTTCGAACTCCTCCTAGACCGTTTGTCCGATTTTCACCAAAATCGAATCGTATCATCTCCAGACTGTGCCGACAAAAAGTTATGGATTTCGTGTCGATTGATGAAACCGTTTTCGTATAGCACAGCAGCAAAGTTGAGGCATGATGCCAAAATGACTATTCAGGCTTTATATCTGCAATGCCTCGACATATTGACACAAAACTTTGTATGTGTCACTGTCTCCTTACTCTGACCACACCACATCAATTTCGTAACAGCGCCACCTTTTGGTCAAAAGTAACAATCCATTAAATCATATTTTGAATGACAATTTATGTGATTTTTCAGCCATTTCGCCTAAAATCCTCTTTAAATGTCTTTAATTGCTCATTGTTGCAGTTGGTCTGACACTTTCAGACATGTTGGCATGTCTTGTCGTCTTATTCTGCTTGGCCCCGGTAATTGCTGCTTGCAGCTATATTTAGGGGCCAAGCACCGAAGGTGCGGAGGCACCTATTGTATCTGTTCCGTTTCTTATTATTAGGGGCCAAGCACCGAAGGTGCGGAGGCACCTATTGTATCTGTTCCGTTTCTTATTATTATTATTATTATTATTATTATTATTATTCTTCCGCCATGGGAGTCTATGGCAGCCCATAGAACCGATTGCGGGAAAGTTGTTTTGGTTTGACATTCTGATAGAGGACCGTCTCAACATTAAATACACCAATTTTGGTGTTTCTAAGTCATTCCCTCTAGCGCCACCACCTGTCCAAAGTTTCACTTTTATTTTGCTAATAACTTTTGAACCGTAAGGCCAATTAGCGAAATTCTTTTTTCCTCTGATTCCTGAGCTCATGGCGATTCGATTGCACCCTATGACGTCATTTGCCGTCATAAAAATATGGCCGCCATCTTGAATTTTCAAAAAAAGCTACTTTTTCGAACTCGTCCTAGACGGTTTGTCCGATTTGCACGAAAATTGAACCAGATCATCTTCAGGTAGTGCTGACCAAAAGTTATGGAATTCAAATGGATTCGTCAAACCGTTTTCAATAAACGCACAAATACATTTTACGTAGCGCTAGCAAAAACAGTCGTAAGGCCGTATCTCCGCAACGGTTTATCGTATTCAGACCAAACTTGGTACTTGTACTCACAAGCATGACCTGAGGCTACATGCTGCGTTTCGGCGCAGCGCCACCTACTGGTCCGGAGATATGAAAAATGGCTATTTTTGCTTATAACTTCTGAACAGTTTGTCCAAAAATCATACAATTGGTCTCGTTAGATTCAGGGCAACATGCCGAGTCGACTGATATCCAATTTGACCATATCGGTCATTTTGGCTGTCGGCCATTTTGAATTTTGTGCTAAAATTCTGTATTTTATGAACGCATGAACGGATTGTTACGAAATGTGGTATGGGTCATCAGCACGATGCCCTGAATGAGCCTGAGAAGTTTCGAAACAGCGCCACCTAGTGGTGAATTTTTTTTTTCAAATGCTTATAACTTTGGGTGTGGTCGACTTATTTTCACGAAACTCATCTTTTTAGACTCCTGAATCGTTGCCGAGTCCTACGATACCAAACATGCTAGGTTTCGCCTTACGGTTTGTGTAGCGTTGTGATTTAGCGCTTAAAAAACATTTGGCTATATCTTTGAAACCGCTAGTCCGATCGAGACGAAACCACCGTCAGAAGTTTGGAAACATAGGTCGATAGCTAAACGCCAATGCCCAAATGCGAAAATATTGATGTTTAGGGGTAGTAATATTCAATCAAAGTCATGTGTCAGTCATTTTTTTCGTGTTTTTTCATATAAATGTCTATAACTCCGAAGCAAATTGAGATTTTTGCACCAAAATCGACACATATATGTATGGGCTCACTCTGAGGACACATTAAAAAAATGGTGGGACTGAGCCTCTTGGTGGCGCTATAATAGAACAAAACATGAAATTCCCATTGACTTCAATGCAGTTTTGTGAAATAAAATGCTATACTAAACAAATGCATTGGTGTAATATTACGAAACTCAGAATGTGCCATCAGCACCATCCCCTGAAGGTACCCAAAATATTTAGAGACAGCGCCACCTAGTGGTCAAAAGTTATAACAACATTTCCAAAACTGCTAATAACTTTTGAATACATCGGCCTATGTAAATGTCACTGGTCTTAATAGATTCCTTGGGTCAAGCCGAGAACATAGATACCAAATTTTCCTTATTTGGTCAAACTTCTTGTCCGCCATCTTGATTTTCATTCAAAACCTACTTTTTCGAACTCCTCCTAGACCGTTTGTCCGATTTTCACCAAAATCGAATCGTATCATCTCCAGACCGTGCCGACTAAAAGTTATGGATTTCGTGTCGATAGACGAAACCGTTTTCGTATAGCGCAGCAGCAAAGTTGAGGCATGATGCTAATAGCATTAATTAAGGCTTTATCTCTGCAATGCCTTGACATATTGACACCAAACTTTGTATGTGTCATTGTAACTTCACTCTGACCACATCACATCAGTTTTGTAACTGCGCCACCTATTGGTCGAAAGTGATAATCCATCAAATCATATTTTTAATTATTGTTTCTATGATTTTTCAGGCATTTTGCCTAAAATCCTCTTTAAATGTCTTTAATTGCTCATTGTTGCAGTTGGTCTGACACTTTCAGACATGTCGGCATGTCTTGTCGTCTTATTCTGCTTGGCCCCGGTAATGGCTGCTTGCAGCTATATTTATTATTATTATTATTATTATTATTATTCTTCCGCCATGGGAGTCTATGGCAGCCCATAGAACCGATTGCGGGAAAGTTGTTTTGGTTTGACATTCTGATAGAGGACCGTCTCAACATTAAATACACCAATTTTGGTGTTTCTAAGTCATTCCCTCTAGCGCCACCACCTGTCCAAAGTTTCACTTTTATTTTGCTAATAACTTTTGAACCGTAAGGCCAATCAGCGAAATTCTTTTTTCCTCTGATTCCTGAGCTCATGGCGATTCGATTGCACCCTATGACGTCATTTGCCGTCATAAAAATATGGCCGCCATCTTGAATTTTCAAAAAAAGCTACTTTTTCGAACTCGTCCTAGACGGTTTGTCCGATTTGCACGAAAATTGAACCAGATCATCTTCAGGTAGTGCTGACAAAAAGTTATGGAATTCAAATGGATTCGTCAAACCGTTTTCAATAAACGCACAAATACATTTTACGTAGCGCTAGCAAAAACAGTCGTAAGGCCGTATCTCCGCAACGGTTTATCGTATTCAGACCAAACTTGGTACTTGTACTCACAAGCATGACCTGAGGCTACATGCTGTGTTTCGGCGCAGCGCCACCTACTGGTCCGGAGATATGAAAAATGGCTATTTTTGCTTATAACTTCTGAACAGTTTGTCCAAAAATCATACAATTGGTCTCGTTAGATTCAGGGCAACATGCCGAGTCGACTGATATCCAATTTGACCATATCGGTCATTTTGGCTGTCGGCCATTTTGAATTTTGTGCTAAAATTCTGTATTTTATGAACGCATGAACGGATTGTTACGAAACGTGGTATGGGTCATCAGCACAATGCCCTGAATGAGCCTGAGAAGTTTCGAAACAGCGCCACCTAGTGGTGAATTTTTTTTTTCAAATGCTTATAACTTTGGGTGTGGTCGACTTATTTTCACGAAACTCATCTTTTTAGACTCCTGAATCGTTGCCGAGTCCTACGATACCAAACATGCTAGGTTTCGCCTTACGGTTTGTGTAGCGTTGTGATTTAGCGCTTAAAAAACATTTGGCTATATCTTTGAAACCGCTAGTCCGATCGAGACGAAACCACCGTCAGAAGTTTGGAAACATAGGTCGATAGCTATACGCCAATGCCCAAATGCGAAAATATTGATGTTTAGGGGTACTAATTTCCAATCAAAGTCATGTGTCAGTCATTTTTTTCGTGTTTTTTCATATAAATGTCTATAACTCCGAAGTGAATTGAGATATTTTCACCAAAATTGACACACATATGTATGGGCTCACTCTGAGGACACGTAAAAAAAATTGTGGGACTGAGCCTCTTGGTGGCGCTATAATTGAACAAAATATGAAATTCCCATTGACTTCAATAGAGTTTTGTGAAATAAAATGCTATACTAAACAAATGCATTGGTGTAATATTACGAAACTCAGATTGTGTCATCAGCACCATCCCCTGAAGGCAACCAAAATATTTCAAGACAGCGCCACCTAGTGGTCAAAAGTTATAACAAAATTTCCAAAAAGGCTAATAACTTTTGAATAAATCTGGCTATTGAAATGCCACGGGTCTTAATAGATTCCTTGGGTCAAGCCGAGAACATAGATACCAAGTTTTCCTTATTTGGCCAAACTTCCTGTCCGCCATCTTGATTTTCATTCAAAACCTACTTTTTCGAACTCCTCCTAGACCGTTTGTCCGATTTTCACCAAAATCGATTCGTATCATCTCCAGACTGTGCCGACAAAAAGTTATGGATTTCGTGTCGATTGATGAAACCGTTTTCGTATAGCACAGCAGCAAAGTTGAGGCATGATGCCAAAATGACTATTCAGGCTTTATATCTGCAATGCCTCGACATATTGACACAAAACTTTGTATGTGTCACTGTCTCCTTACTCTGACCACACCACATCAATTTCGTAACAGCGCCACCTTTTGGTCAAAAGTGACAATCCATTAAATCATATTTTGAATCACTTTTTACATGATTTTTCAGCCATTTCGCCTAAAATCCTCTTTAAATGTCTTTAATTGCTCATTGTTGCAGTTGGTCTGACACTTTCAGACATGTCGGCATGTCTTGTCGTCTTATTCTGCTTGGCCCCGGTAATTGCTGCTTGCAGCTATATTTATTATTATTATTATTATTCTTCCGCCATGGGAGTCTATGGCAGCCCATAGAACCGATTGCGGGAAAGTTGTTTTGGTTTGACATTCTGATAGAGGACCGTCTCAACATTAAATACACCAATTTTGGTGTTTCTAAGTCATTCCCTCTAGCGCCACCACCTGTCCAAAGTTTCACTTTTATTTTGCTAATAACTTTTGAACCGTAAGGCCAATCAGCGAAATTCTTTTTTCCTCTGATTCCTGAGCTCATGGCGATTCGATTGCACCCTATGACGTCATTTTCCGTCATAAAAATATGGCCGCCATCTTGAATTTTCAAAAAAAGCTACTTTTTCGAACTCGTCCTAGACGGTTTGTCCGATTTGCACGAAAATTGAACCAGATCATCTTCAGGTAGTGCTGACAAAAAGTTATGGAATTCAAATGGATTCGTCAAACCGTTTTCGATAAACGCACAAATACATTTTACGTAGCGCTAGCAAAAACAGTCGTAAGGCCGTATCTCCGCAACGGTTTATCGTATTCAGACCAAACTTGGTACTTGTACTCACAAGCATGACCTGAGGCTACATGCTGTGTTTCGGCGCAGCGCCACCTACTGGTCCGGAGATATGAAAAATGGCTATTTTTGCTTATAACTTCTGAACAGTTTGTCCAAAAATCATAAAATTGGTCTCGTTAGATTCAGGGCAACATGCCGAGTCGACTGATATCCAATTTGACCATATCGGTCATTTTGGCTGTCGGCCATTTTGAATTTTGTGCTAAAATTCTGTATTTTATGAACGCATGAACGGATTGTTACGAAACGTGGTATGGGTCATCAGCACAATGCCCTGAATGAGCCTGAGAAGTTTCGAAACAGCGCCACCTAGTGGTGAATTTTTTTTTTCAAATGCTTATAACTTTGGGTGTGGTCGACTTATTTTCACGAAACTCATCTTTTTAGACTCCTGAATCGTTGCCGAGTCCTACGATACCAAACATGCTAGGTTTCGCCTTACGGTTTGTGTAGCGTTGTGATTTAGCGCTTAAAAAACATTTGGCTATATCTTTGAAACCGCTAGTCCGATCGAGACGAAACCACCGTCAGAAGTTTGGAAACATAGGTCGATAGCTATACGCCAATGCCCAAATGCGAAAATATTGATGTTTAGGGGTACTAATTTCCAATCAAAGTCATGTGTCAGTCATTTTTTTCGTGTTTTTTCATATAAATGTCTATAACTCCGAAGCGAATTGAGATATTTTCACCAAAATTGACACACATATGTATGGGCTCACTCTGAGGACACGTAAAAAAAATTGTGGGACTGAGCCTCTTGGTGGCGCTATAATTGAACAAAATATGAAATTCCCATTGACTTCAATACAGTTTTGTGAAATAAAATGCTATACTAAACAAATGCATTGGTGTAATATTACGAAACTCAGATTGTGTCATCAGCACCATCCCCTGAAGGCAACCAAAATATTTCAAGACAGCGCCACCTAGTGGTCAAAAGTTATAAAAAAATTTCCAAAAAGGCTAATAACTTTTGAATAAATCTGGCTATTGAAATTCCACGGTTCTTAATAGATTCCTTGGGTCAAGCCGAGAACATAGATACCAAGTTTTCCTTATTTGGCCAAACTTCCTGTCCGCCATCTTGATTTTCATTCAAAACCTACTTTTTCGAACTCCTCCTAGACCGTTTGTCCGATTTTCACCAAAATCGAATCGTATCATCTCCAGACTGTGCCGACAAAAAGTTATGGATTTCGTGTCGATTGATGAAACCGTTTTCGTATAGCGCAGCAGCAAAGTTGAGGCATGATGCCAAAATGACTATTCAGGCTTTATATCTGCAATGCCTCGACATATTGACACAAAACTTTGTATGTGTCACTGTCTACTTACTCTGACCACACCACATCAATTTCGTAACAGCGCCACCTTTTGGTCAAAAGTGACAATCCATTAAATCATATTTTGAATCACTTTTTACATGATTTTTCAGCCATTTCGCCTAAAATCCTCTTTAAATGTCTTTAATTGCTCATTGTTGCAGTTGGTCTGACACTTTCAGACATGTTGGCATGTCTTGTCGTCTTATTCTGCTTGGCCCCGGTAATTGCTGCTTGCAGCTATATTTAGGGGCCAAGCACCGAAGGTGCGGAGGCACCTATTGTATCTGTTCCGTTTCTTATTAGGGGCCAAGCACCGAAGGTGCGGAGGCACCTATTGTATCTGTTCCGTTTCTTATTATTAGGGGCCAAGCACCGAAGGTGCGGAGGCACCTATTGTTTTCGTTCCCGTTCTTATTATTATTATTATTATTATTATTATTATTCTTCCTTCTTCCGACTGGGAGTCTATGGCAGCCCATAGAACCGATCGCGGGAAAGTTGTAATGATTTGACATTCTAATAGAGGACAGTCCCAACATTAAATACACCAATTTTGGTGTGTCTAAGTCTTTCCCTCTAGCGCCACCAACTGTCCAAAGTTGCACTCATGTTTATGCTAATAACTTTTGAACCACAAGGGCTAGAAACAAAATTCTTTTTTCCTCTGATTCCTGAGCTCATGACGATTCGAATGCACCCTATGACGTCATTTTTCGTCATAAAATTTTTTCCGCCATTTCGAATTTTCCGAAAAACCTACTTTTTCGAACTCCTCCTAGGCCGTTGGTCCAATTTCCACGAAAATTGAATCAGATCATCTTCAGACCATGCCGAAAAAAAGTTATGGAATTCGTGTTGATTCATCAAACCGTTCTCGAATACCGCGCAAACAAATTTTACGTAGCGCTTGTGAAAACAGTCGTAGGGCTGTATCTCCGCAACGGTTTATCGTATTCAGACCAAACTTGGTACATCTCATCACAAGCATGACCTGAGGCAACATGCTGCGTTTCGGCGCAGTGCCACCTACTGGTCCGGAGATATGAAAAATGGCTATTTTTGCTTATAACTTCTGAATGGTTTGTCCAAAAATCATAAAAGTGGTCTCGTTAGATTCAGGGCGTCATGCTGAGTCGACTGATATCCAATTTTCCCCGATCAGCCATTTTGGCTGTCGGCCATTTTGAATTATGTGCTAAAATGCTGTATTTTATGAGCGCGTGAACGTATCGTTACAAAACTTGGAAGGGATCATCAGCACGATGCCCTGAAGGAGCCTGAGAAGTTTCGAAACAGTGCCACCTAGTGGTGAATTTTTTTCACCAAATGCTTTCAAATGCTTATAACTTTGGGTGTGGTCGACTTATTTTCACGAGACTCATCTCATTAGAGTCCTGAATCGTTGCCGAGTCCCACGATACCAAACATGCTAGGTTTTGCCTTACGGTTTGTGTAGCGTTGTGATTTAGCGCTTAAAAAACATTTGGCTATATCTTCGAAACCCCTAGTCCGATCGAGACGAAACCACCGCCAGAAGTTTGGAAACATAGGTCGATAGCTATACGCCAATGCCCAAATGCGAAAATATTGATGTTTAGGGGTAGTAAATTCCAATCAAAGTCATGTGTCAGTCATTTTTTACGTGTTTTTTCATATAAATGTCTATAACTCCGAAGCGAATTGAGATATTTTCACCAAAATCGACAAACATATGTATGAGCTCACTCTGAGGACATGTAAAAAAAATGGTGGGACTCAGCCTCTTGGTGGCGCTATAATAGAACAAAACATGAAATTCCCATTGACTTCAATACAGTTTTGTGAAATAAAAT
The DNA here is from genome assembly GCF_964197995.2 of Scardinius erythrophthalmus. Classification (NCBI taxonomy): domain Eukaryota; kingdom Metazoa; phylum Chordata; class Actinopteri; order Cypriniformes; family Leuciscidae; genus Scardinius; species Scardinius erythrophthalmus. Next base: position 42,568,061 of record NC_138224.1, on the reverse strand, counting down.
GCTATACTAAACAAATGCATTGGTGTAATATTAGGAAACTCATAATGTGCCATCAGCACCATCCCCTGAAGGTATCCAAAATATTTCCAGACAGTGCCACCTAGTGGTCAAAAGTTCTAACAAAATTTACAAAACTGCTAATAACTTTTGAATAAGTTGGCCTATTGTAATGCAACTGGTCTTAATAGATTCATTGGGTCAAGCCGAGAACATAGATACCAAGTTTTCCTTATTTGGCCTAGCTTCCTGTCCGCCATCTTGATTTTCAGTCAAAACCTACTTTTTCGAACTCCTCCTAGACCGTTTGTCCGATTTTCACCAAAATCGAATCGTATCATCTCCAGACTATGCTGTATAAAAGTTATGGATTTCGTGTCAATAGACGAAACCGTTTTCATATAGCGTAGCAGCAAAGTTGAGGCATGATGCTAAAAGCACAATTCAGGCTTTATCTCTGCAATGCCTTGACATATTGACACCAAACTTTGTATGTGTCATTGTCACTTCACTCTGACCACATCACATTACTTTTGTAACTGCGCCACCTATTGGTCGAAAGTGATAATCCATTAAATCATATTTTAAATGACTTTTTATATGATTTTTCAGCCATTTCATCTAAAATCCTCTTTAAATGTATTTAATTGCTCATTGTTCCAGTTGGTCTGACACCTTCAGCCATGTTGGCATATCCTGTCATCTGCTTGCGCTTGGCCCCGATAATTGCTGCTTGCAGCTATATTTATTAGGGGCCAAGCACCGAAGGTGCGGAGGCACCTATTGTATCTGTTCCGTTTCTTATTAGGGGCCAAGCACCGAAGGTGCGGAGGCACCTATTGTATCTGTTCCGTTTCTTATTATTATTATTATTATTATTATTATTATTATTCTTCCGCCATGGGAGTCTATGGCAGCCCATAGAACCGATTGCGGGAAAGTTGTTTTGGTTTGACATTCTGATAGAGGACCGTCTCAACATTAAATACACCAATTTTGGTGTTTCTAAGTCATTCCCTCTAGCGCCACCACCTGTCCAAAGTTTCACTTTTACTTTGCTAATAACTTTTGAACCGTAAGGCCAATCAGCGAAATTCTTTTTTTCTCTGATTCCGGAGCTCATGGCGATTCGATTGCACCCTATGACGTCATTTTCCGTCATAAAAATATGGCCGCCATCTTGAATTTTCAAAAAAAGCTACTTTTTCGAACTCGTCCTAGACGGTTTGTCCGATTTGCACGAAAATTTAACCAGATCATCTTCAGGTAGTGCTGACAAAAAGTTATGGAATTCAAATGGATTCGTCAAACCGTTTTCGATAAACGCACAAATACATTTTACGTAGCGCTAGCAAAAACAGTCGTAAGGCCGTATCTCCGCAACGGTTTATCGTATTCAGACCAAACTTGGTACTTGTACTCACAAGCATGACCTGAGGCTACATGCTGTGTTTCGGCGCAGCGCCACCTACTGGTCCGGAGATATGAAAAATGGCTATTTTTGCTTATAACTTCTGAACAGTTTGTCCAAAAATCATACAATTGGTCTCGTTAGATTCAGGGCAACATGCCGAGTCGACTGATATCCAATTTGACCATATCGGTCATTTTGGCTGTCGGCCATTTTGAATTTTGTGCTAAAATTCTGTATTTTATGAACGCATGAACGGATTGTTACGAAACGTGGTATGGGTCATCAGCACAATGCCCTGAATGAGCCTGAGAAGTTTCGAAACAGCGCCACCTAGTGGTGAATTTTTTTTTTCAAATGCTTATAACTTTGGGTGTGGTCGACTTATTTTCACGAAACTCATCTTTTTAGACTCCTGAATCGTTGCCGAGTCCTACGATACCAAACATGCTAGGTTTTGCCTTACGGTTTGTGTAACGTTGTGATTTAGCGCTTAAAAAACATTTGGCTATATCTTTGAAACCGCTAGTCCGATCGAGACGAAACCACCGTCAGAAGTTTGGAAACATAGGTCGATAGCTATACGCCAATGCCCAAATGCGAAAATATTGATGTTTAGGGGTACTAATTTCCAATCAAAGTCATGTGTCAGTCATTTTTTTCGTGTTTTTTCATATAAATGTCTATAACTCCGAAGCGAATTGAGATATTTTCACCAAAATTGACACACATATGTATGGGCTCACTCTGAGGACACGTAAAAAAAATTGTGGGACTGAGCCTCTTGGTGGCGCTATAATTGAACAAAATATGAAATTCCCATTGACTTCAATACAGTTTTGTGAAATAAAATGCTATACTAAACAAATGCATTGGTGTAATATTACGAAACTCAGATTGTGTCATCAGCACCATCCCCTGAAGGCAACCAAAATATTTCAAGACAGCGCCACCTAGTGGTCAAAAGTTATAACAAAATTTCCAAAAAGGCTAATAACTTTTGAATAAATCTGGCTATTGAAATGCCACGGGTCTTAATAGATTCCTTGGGTCAAGCCGAGAACATAGATACCAAGTTTTCCTTATTTGGCCAAACTTCCTGTCCGCCATCTTGATTTTCATTCAAAACCTACTTTTTCGAACTCCTCCTAGACCGTTTGTCCGATTTTCACCAAAATCGAATCGTATCATCTCCAGACTGTGCCGACAAAAAGTTATGGATTTCGTGTCGATTGATGAAACCGTTTTCGTATAGCACAGCAGCAAAGTTGAGGCATGATGCCAAAATGACTATTCAGGCTTTATATCTGCAATGCCTCGACATATTGACACAAAACTTTGTATGTGTCACTGTCTCCTTACTCTGACCACACCACATCAATTTCGTAACAGCGCCACCTTTTGGTCAAAAGTGACAATCCATTAAATCATATTTTGAATCACTTTTTACATGATTTTTCAGCCATTTCGCCTAAAATCCTCTTTAAATGTCTTTAATTGCTCATTGTTGCAGTTGGTCTGACACTTTCAGACATGTTGGCATGTCTTGTCGTCTTATTCTGCTTGGCCCCGGTAATTGCTGCTTGCAGCTATATTTATTATTATTATTATTATTATTATTATTATTCTTCCGCCATGGGAGTCTATGGCAGCCCATAGAACCGATTGCGGGAAAGTTGTTTTGGTTTGACATTCTGATAGAGGACCGTCTCAACATTAAATACACCAATTTTGGTGTTTCTAAGTCATTCCCTCTAGCGCCACCACCTGTCCAAAGTTTCACTTTTATTTTGCTAATAACATTTGAACCGTAAGGCCAATCAGCGAAATTCTTTTTTCCTCTGATTCCTGAGCTCATGGCGATTCGATTGCACCCTATGACGTCATTTGCCGTCATAAAAATATGGCCACCATCTTGAATTTTCAAAAAAAGCTACTTTTTCGAACTCGTCCTAGACGGTTTGTCCGATTTGCACGAAAATTGAACCAGATCATCTTCAGGTAGTGCTGACAAAAAGTTATGGAATTCAAATGGATTCGTCAAACCGTTTTCGATAAACGCACGAATACATTTTACGTAGCGCTAGCAAAAACAGTCGTAAGGCCGTATCTCCGCAACGGTTTATCGTATTCAGACCAAACTTGGTACTTGTACTCACAAGCATGACCTGAGGCTACATGCTGTGTTTCAGCGCAGCGCCACCTACTGGTCCGGAGATATGAAAAATGGCTATTTTTTCTTATAACTTCTGAACAGTTTGTCCAAAAATCATAAAATTGGTCTCGTTAGATTCAGGGCAACATGCCGAGTCGACTGATATCCAATTTGACCATATCGGTCATTTTGGCTGTCGGCCATTTTGAATTTTGTGCTAAAATGCTCTATTTTAACAACGCATGAACGGATTGTTACGAAACTTGGTATGGGTCATCAACACGATGTCCTGAAGGAGTGTGAGAAGTTTCGTAACAGTGCCACCTAGTGGTGAATTTTTTTTTTCAAAAGCTTATAACTTTGGGTGTGATCGACTTATTTTCACGAAACTCATCTCATTGGACTCCTGAATCGTTGCCGAGTCCAACGATACCAAACATGTTAGGTTTCGCCTAACGGTTTGTGTAGCGTTGTGATTTAGCGCTTAAAAAACATTTGGCTATATCTTCGAAACCGCTTGTCCGATCGAGACGAAACCACCGTCAGAAGTTTGGAAACATAGGTCGATAGCTATACGCCAATGCCCAAATGCGAAAATATTGATGTTTAGGGGTAGTAATATTCAATCAAAGTCATGTGTCAGTCATTTTTTTCGTGTTTTTTCATATAAATGTCTATAACTCCGAAGCAAATTGAGATTTTTGCACCAAAATCGACTCATATATGTATGGGCTCACTCTGAGGACACATAAAAAAAATGGTGGGACTGAGCCTCTTGGTGGCGCTATAATAGAACAAAACATGAAATTCCCATTGACTTCAATGCAGTTTTGTGAAATAAAATGCTATACTAAACAAATGCATTGGTGTAATATTACGAAACTCAGAATGTGCCATCAGCACCATCCCCTGAAGGTACCCAAAATATTTAGAGACAGCGCCACCTAGTGGTCAAAAGTTATAACAACATTTCCAAAACTGCTAATAACTTTTGAATACATCGGCCTATGTAAATGCCACTGGTCTTAATAGATTCCTTGGGTCAAGCCGAGAACATAGATACCAAATTTTCCTTATTTGGTCAAACTTCTTGTCCGCCATCTTGATTTTCATTCAAAACCTACTTTTTCGAACTCCTCCTAGACCGTTTGTCCGATTTTCACCAAAATCGAATCGTATCATCTCCAGACCGTGCCGACTAAAAGTTATGGATTTCGTGTCGATAGACGAAACCGTTTTCGTATAGCGCAGCAGCAAAGTTGAGGCATGATGCTAATAGCATTAATTAAGGCTTTATCTCTGCAATGCCTTGACATATTGACACCAAACTTTGTATGTGTCATTGTAACTTCACTCTGACCACATCACATCAGTTTTGTAACTGCGCCACCTATTGGTCGAAAGTGATAATCCATCAAATCATATTTTTAATTATTGTTTCTATGATTTTTCAGGCATTTTGCCTAAAATCCTCTTTAAATGTCTTTAATTGCTCATTGTTGCAGTTGGTCTGACACTTTCAGACATGTCGGCATGTCTTGTCGTCTTATTCTGCTTGGCCCCGGTAATGGCTGCTTGCAGCTATATTTATTATTATTATTATTCTTCCGCCATGGGAGTCTATGGCAGCCCATAGAACCGATTGCGGGAAAGTTGTTTTGGTTTGACATTCTGATAGAGGACCGTCTCAACATTAAATACACCAATTTTGGTGTTTCTAAGTCATTCCCTCTAGCGCCACCACCTGTCCAAAGTTTCACTTTTATTTTGCTAATAACTTTTGAACCGTAAGGCCAATCAGCGAAATTCTTTTTTCCTCTGATTCCTGAGCTCATGGCGATTCGATTGCACCCTATGACGTCATTTTCCGTCATAAAAATATGGCCGCCATCTTGAATTTTCAAAAAAAGCTACTTTTTCGAACTCGTCCTAGACGGTTTGTCCGATTTGCACGAAAATTGAACCAGATCATCTTCAGGTAGTGCTGACAAAAAGTTATGGAATTCAAATGGATTCGTCAAACCGTTTTCGATAAACGCACAAATACATTTTACGTAGCGCTAGCAAAAACAGTCGTAAGGCCGTATCTCCGCAACGGTTTATCGTATTCAGACCAAACTTGGTACTTGTACTCACAAGCATGACCTGAGGCTACATGCTGTGTTTCGGCGCAGCGCCACCTACTGGTCCGGAGATATGAAAAATGGCTATTTTTGCTTATAACTTCTGAACAGTTTGTCCAAAAATCATAAAATTGGTCTCGTTAGATTCAGGGCAACATGCCGAGTCGACTGATATCCAATTTGACCATATCGGTCATTTTGGCTGTCGGCCATTTTGAATTTTGTGCTAAAATTCTGTATTTTATGAACGCATGAACGGATTGTTACGAAACGTGGTATGGGTCATCAGCACAATGCCCTGAATGAGCCTGAGAAGTTTCGAAACAGCGCCACCTAGTGGTGAATTTTTTTTTTCAAATGCTTATAACTTTGGGTGTGGTCGACTTATTTTCACGAAACTCATCTTTTTAGACTCCTGAATCGTTGCCGAGTCCTACGATACCAAACATGCTAGGTTTCGCCTTACGGTTTGTGTAGCGTTGTGATTTAGCGCTTAAAAAACATTTGGCTATATCTTTGAAACCGCTAGTCCGATCGAGACGAAACCACCGTCAGAAGTTTGGAAACATAGGTCGATAGCTATACGCCAATGCCCAAATGCGAAAATATTGATGTTTAGGGGTACTAATTTCCAATCAAAGTCATGTGTCAGTCATTTTTTTCGTGTTTTTTCATATAAATGTCTATAACTCCGAAGCGAATTGAGATATTTTCACCAAAATTGACACACATATGTATGGGCTCACTCTGAGGACACGTAAAAAAAATTGTGGGACTGAGCCTCTTGGTGGCGCTATAATTGAACAAAATATGAAATTCCCATTGACTTCAATACAGTTTTGTGAAATAAAATGCTATACTAAACAAATGCATTGGTGTAATATTACGAAACTCAGATTGTGTCATCAGCACCATCCCCTGAAGGCAACCAAAATATTTCAAGACAGCGCCACCTAGTGGTCAAAAGTTATAAAAAAATTTCCAAAAAGGCTAATAACTTTTGAATAAATCTGGCTATTGAAATTCCACGGTTCTTAATAGATTCCTTGGGTCAAGCCGAGAACATAGATACCAAGTTTTCCTTATTTGGCCAAACTTCCTGTCCGCCATCTTGATTTTCATTCAAAACCTACTTTTTCGAACTCCTCCTAGACCGTTTGTCCGATTTTCACCAAAATCGAATCGTATCATCTCCAGACTGTGCCGACAAAAAGTTATGGATTTCGTGTCGATTGATGAAACCGTTTTCGTATAGCGCAGCAGCAAAGTTGAGGCATGATGCCAAAATGACTATTCAGGCTTTATATCTGCAATGCCTCGACATATTGACACAAAACTTTGTATGTGTCACTGTCTACTTACTCTGACCACACCACATCAATTTCGTAACAGCGCCACCTTTTGGTCAAAAGTGACAATCCATTAAATCATATTTTGAATCACTTTTTACATGATTTTTCAGCCATTTCGCCTAAAATCCTCTTTAAATGTCTTTAATTGCTCATTGTTGCAGTTGGTCTGACACTTTCAGACATGTTGGCATGTCTTGTCGTCTTATTCTGCTTGGCCCCGGTAATTGCTGCTTGCAGCTATATTTATTATTATTATTATTATTATTATTCTTCCGCCATGGGAGTCTATGGCAGCCCATAGAACCGATTGCGGGAAAGTTGTTTTGGTTTGACATTCTGATAGAGGACCGTCTCAACATTAAATACACCAATTTTGGTGTTTCTAAGTCATTCCCTCTAGCGCCACCACCTGTCCAAAGTTTCACTTTTATTTTGCTAATAACTTTTGAACCGTAAGGCCAATTAGCGAAATTCTTTTTTCCTCTGATTCCTGAGCTCATGGCGATTCGATTGCACCCTATGACGTCATTTGCCGTCATAAAAATATGGCCGCCATCTTGAATTTTCAAAAAAAGCTACTTTTTCGAACTCGTCCTAGACGGTTTGTCCGATTTGCACGAAAATTGAACCAGATCATCTTCAGGTAGTGCTGACCAAAAGTTATGGAATTCAAATGGATTCGTCAAACCGTTTTCAATAAACGCACAAATACATTTTACGTAGCGCTAGCAAAAACAGTCGTAAGGCCGTATCTCCGCAACGGTTTATCTTATTCAGACCAAACTTGGTACTTGTACTCACAAGCATGACCTGAGGCTACATGCTGCGTTTCGGCGCAGCGCCACCTACTGGTCCGGAGATATGAAAAATGGCTATTTTTGCTTATAACTTCTGAACAGTTTGTCCAAAAATCATACAATTGGTCTCGTTAGATTCAGGGCAACATGCCGAGTCGACTGATATCCAATTTGACCATATCGGTCATTTTGGCTGTCGGCCATTTTGAATTTTGTGCTAAAATTCTGTATTTTATGAACGCATGAACGGATTGTTACGAAATGTGGTATGGGTCATCAGCACGATGCCCTGAATGAGCCTGAGAAGTTTCGAAACAGCGCCACCTAGTGGTGAATTTTTTTTTTCAAATGCTTATAACTTTGGGTGTGGTCGACTTATTTTCACGAAACTCATCTTTTTAGACTCCTGAATCGTTGCCGAGTCCTACGATACCAAACATGCTAGGTTTCGCCTTACGGTTTGTGTAGCGTTGTGATTTAGCGCTTAAAAAACATTTGGCTATATCTTTGAAACCGCTAGTCCGATCGAGACGAAACCACCGTCAGAAGTTTGGAAACATAGGTCGATAGCTATATGCCAATGCCCAAATGCGAAAATATTGATGTTTAGGGGTAGTAATATTCAATCAAAGTCATGTGTCAGTCATTTTTTTCGTGTTTTTTCATATAAATGTCTATAACTCCGAAGCAAATTGAGATTTTTGCACCAAAATCGACACATATATGTATGGGCTCACTCTGAGGACACATTAAAAAAATGGTGGGACTGAGCCTCTTGGTGGCGCTATAATAGAACAAAACATGAAATTCCCATTGACTTCAATGCAGTTTTGTGAAATAAAATGCTATACTAAACAAATGCATTGGTGTAATATTACGAAACTCAGAATGTGCCATCAGCACCATCCCCTGAAGGTACCCAAAATATTTAGAGACAGCGCCACCTAGTGGTCAAAAGTTATAACAACATTTCCAAAACTGCTAATAACTTTTGAATACATCGGCCTATGTAAATGTCACTGGTCTTAATAGATTCCTTGGGTCAAGCCGAGAACATAGATACCAAATTTTCCTTATTTGGTCAAACTTCTTGTCCGCCATCTTGATTTTCATTCAAAACCTACTTTTTCGAACTCCTCCTAGACCGTTTGTCCGATTTTCACCAAAATCGAATCGTATCATCTCCAGACCGTGCCGACTAAAAGTTATGGATTTCGTGTCGATAGACGAAACCGTTTTCGTATAGCGCAGCAGCAAAGTTGAGGCATGATGCTAATAGCATTAATTAAGGCTTTATCTCTGCAATGCCTTGACATATTGACACCAAACTTTGTATGTGTCATTGTAACTTCACTCTGACCACATCACATCAGTTTTGTAACTGCGCCACCTATTGGTCGAAAGTGATAATCCATCAAATCATATTTTTAATTATTGTTTCTATGATTTTTCAGGCATTTTGCCTAAAATCCTCTTTAAATGTCTTTAATTGCTCATTGTTGCAGTTGGTCTGACACTTTCAGACATGTCGGCATGTCTTGTCGTCTTATTCTGCTTGGCCCCGGTAATGGCTGCTTGCAGCTATATTTATTATTATTATTATTATTATTATTATTATTCTTCCGCCATGGGAGTCTATGGCAGCCCATAGAACCGATTGCGGGAAAGTTGTTTTGGTTTGACATTCTGATAGAGGACCGTCTCAACATTAAATACACCAATTTTGGTGTTTCTAAGTCATTCCCTCTAGCGCCACCACCTGTCCAAAGTTTCACTTTTATTTTGCTAATAACATTTGAACCGTAAGGCCAATCAGCGAAATTCTTTTTTCCTCTGATTCCTGAGCTCATGGCGATTCGATTGCACCCTATGACGTCATTTGCCGTCATAAAAATATGGCCACCATCTTGAATTTTCAAAAAAAGCTACTTTTTCGAACTCGTCCTAGACGGTTTGTCCGATTTGCACGAAAATTGAACCAGATCATCTTCAGGTAGTGCTGACAAAAAGTTATGGAATTCAAATGGATTCGTCAAACCGTTTTCGATAAACGCACGAATACATTTTACGTAGCGCTAGCAAAAACAGTCGTAAGGCCGTATCTCCGCAACGGTTTATCGTATTCAGACCAAACTTGGTACTTGTACTCACAAGCATGACCTGAGGCTACATGCTGTGTTTCAGCGCAGCGCCACCTACTGGTCCGGAGATATGAAAAATGGCTATTTTTTCTTATAACTTCTGAACAGTTTGTCCAAAAATCATAAAATTGGTCTCGTTAGATTCAGGGCAACATGCCGAGTCGACTGATATCCAATTTGACCATATCGGTCATTTTGGCTGTCGGCCATTTTGAATTTTGTGCTAAAATGCTCTATTTTAACAACGCATGAACGGATTGTTACGAAACTTGGTATGGGTCATCAACACGATGTCCTGAAGGAGTGTGAGAAGTTTCGTAACAGTGCCACCTAGTGGTGAATTTTTTTTTTCAAAAGCTTATAACTTTGGGTGTGATCGACTTATTTTCACGAAACTCATCTCATTGGACTCCTGAATCGTTGCCGAGTCCAACGATACCAAACATGTTAGGTTTCGCCTAACGGTTTGTGTAGCGTTGTGATTTAGCGCTTAAAAAACATTTGGCTATATCTTCGAAACCGCTTGTCCGATCGAGACGAAACCACCGTCAGAAGTTTGGAAACATAGGTCGATAGCTATACGCCAATGCCCAAATGCGAAAATATTGATGTTTAGGGGTAGTAATATTCAATCAAAGTCATGTGTCAGTCATTTTTTTCGTGTTTTTTCATATAAATGTCTATAACTCCGAAGCAAATTGAGATTTTTGCACCAAAATCGACTCATATATGTATGGGCTCACTCTGAGGACACATAAAAAAAATGGTGGGACTGAGCCTCTTGGTGGCGCTATAATAGAACAAAACATGAAATTCCCATTGACTTCAATGCAGTTTTGTGAAATAAAATGCTATACTAAACAAATGCATTGGTGTAATATTACGAAACTCAGAATGTGCCATCAGCACCATCCCCTGAAGGTACCCAAAATATTTAGAGACAGCGCCACCTAGTGGTCAAAAGTTATAACAACATTTCCAAAACTGCTAATAACTTTTGAATACATCGGCCTATGTAAATGCCACTGGTCTTAATAGATTCCTTGGGTCAAGCCGAGAACATAGATACCAAATTTTCCTTATTTGGTCAAACTTCTTGTCCGCCATCTTGATTTTCATTCAAAACCTACTTTTTCGAACTCCTCCTAGACCGTTTGTCCGATTTTCACCAAAATCGAATCGTATCATCTCCAGACCGTGCCGACTAAAAGTTATGGATTTCGTGTCGATAGACGAAACCGTTTTCGTATAGCGCAGCAGCAAAGTTGAGGCATGATGCTAATAGCATTAATTAAGGCTTTATCTCTGCAATGCCTTGACATATTGACACCAAACTTTGTATGTGTCATTGTAACTTCACTCTGACCACATCACATCAGTTTTGTAACTGCGCCACCTATTGGTCGAAAGTGATAATCCATCAAATCATATTTTTAATTATTGTTTCTATGATTTTTCAGGCATTTTGCCTAAAATCCTCTTTAAATGTCTTTAATTGCTCATTGTTGCAGTTGGTCTGACACTTTCAGACATGTCGGCATGTCTTGTCGTCTTATTCTGCTTGGCCCCGGTAATGGCTGCTTGCAGCTATATTTATTAGGGGCCAAGCACCGAAGGTGCGGAGGCACCTATTGTATCTGTTCCGTTTCTTATTATTATTATTATTATTATTATTATTATTATTCTTCCGCCATGGGAGTCTATGGCAGCCCATAGAACCGATTGCGGGAAAGTTGTTTTGGTTTGACATTCTGATAGAGGACCGTCTCAACATTAAATACACCAATTTTGGTGTTTCTAAGTCATTCCCTCTAGCGCCACCACCTGTCCAAAGTTTCACTTTTATTTTGCTAATAACTTTTGAACCGTAAGGCCAATTAGCGAAATTCTTTTTTCCTCTGATTCCTGAGCTCATGGCGATTCGATTGCACCCTATGACGTCATTTGCCGTCATAAAAATATGGCCGCCATCTTGAATTTTCAAAAAAAGCTACTTTTTCGAACTCGTCCTAGACGGTTTGTCCGATTTGCACGAAAATTGAACCAGATCATCTTCAGGTAGTGCTGACCAAAAGTTATGGAATTCAAATGGATTCGTCAAACCGTTTTCAATAAACGCACAAATACATTTTACGTAGCGCTAGCAAAAACAGTCGTAAGGCCGTATCTCCGCAACGGTTTATCGTATTCAGACCAAACTTGGTACTTGTACTCACAAGCATGACCTGAGGCTACATGCTGCGTTTCGGCGCAGCGCCACCTACTGGTCCGGAGATATGAAAAATGGCTATTTTTGCTTATAACTTCTGAACAGTTTGTCCAAAAATCATACAATTGGTCTCGTTAGATTCAGGGCAACATGCCGAGTCGACTGATATCCAATTTGACCATATCGGTCATTTTGGCTGTCGGCCATTTTGAATTTTGTGCTAAAATTCTGTATTTTATGAACGCATGAACGGATTGTTACGAAATGTGGTATGGGTCATCAGCACGATGCCCTGAATGAGCCTGAGAAGTTTCGAAACAGCGCCACCTAGTGGTGAATTTTTTTTTTCAAATGCTTATAACTTTGGGTGTGGTCGACTTATTTTCACGAAACTCATCTTTTTAGACTCCTGAATCGTTGCCGAGTCCTACGATACCAAACATGCTAGGTTTCGCCTTACGGTTTGTGTAGCGTTGTGATTTAGCGCTTAAAAAACATTTGGCTATATCTTTGAAACCGCTAGTCCGATCGAGACGAAACCACCGTCAGAAGTTTGGAAACATAGGTCGATAGCTATACGCCAATGCCCAAATGCGAAAATATTGATGTTTAGGGGTAGTAATATTCAATCAAAGTCATGTGTCAGTCATTTTTTTTGTGTTTTTTCATATAAATGTCTATAACTCCGAAGCAAATTGAGATTTTTGCACCAAAATCGACACATATATGTATGGGCTCACTCTGAGGACACATTAAAAAAATGGTGGGACTGAGCCTCTTGGTGGCGCTATAATAGAACAAAACATGAAATTCCCATTGACTTCAATGCAGTTTTGTGAAATAAAATGCTATACTAAACAAATGCATTGGTGTAATATTACGAAACTCAGAATGTGCCATCAGCACCATCCCCTGAAGGTACCCAAAATATTTAGAGACAGCGCCACCTAGTGGTCAAAAGTTATAACAACATTTCCAAAACTGCTAATAACTTTTGAATACATCGGCCTATGTAAATGTCACTGGTCTTAATAGATTCCTTGGGTCAAGCCGAGAACATAGATACCAAATTTTCCTTATTTGGTCAAACTTCTTGTCCGCCATCTTGATTTTCATTCAAAACCTACTTTTTCGAACTCCTCCTAGACCGTTTGTCCGATTTTCACCAAAATCGAATCGTATCATCTCCAGACCGTGCCGACTAAAAGTTATGGATTTCGTGTCGATAGACGAAACCGTTTTCGTATAGCGCAGCAGCAAAGTTGAGGCATGATGCTAATAGCATTAATTAAGGCTTTATCTCTGCAATGCCTTGACATATTGACACCAAACTTTGTATGTGTCATTGTAACTTCACTCTGACCACATCACATCAGTTTTGTAACTGCGCCACCTATTGGTCGAAAGTGATAATCCATCAAATCATATTTTTAATTATTGTTTCTATGATTTTTCAGGCATTTTGCCTAAAATCCTCTTTAAATGTCTTTAATTGCTCATTGTTGCAGTTGGTCTGACACTTTCAGACATGTCGGCATGTCTTGTCGTCTTATTCTGCTTGGCCCCGGTAATGGCTGCTTGCAGCTATATTTATTATTATTATTATTATTATTCTTCCGCCATGGGAGTCTATGGCAGCCCATAGAACCGATTGCGGGAAAGTTGTTTTGGTTTGACATTCTGATAGAGGACCGTCTCAACATTAAATACACCAATTTTGGTGTTTCTAAGTCATTCCCTCTAGCGCCACCACCTGTCCAAAGTTTCACTTTTATTTTGCTAATAACTTTTGAACCGTAAGGCCAATTAGCGAAATTCTTTTTTCCTCTGATTCCTGAGCTCATGGCGATTCGATTGCACCCTATGACGTCATTTGCCGTCATAAAAATATGGCCGCCATCTTGAATTTTCAAAAAAAGCTACTTTTTCGAACTCGTCCTAGACGGTTTGTCCGATTTGCACGAAAATTGAACCAGATCATCTTCAGGTAGTGCTGACCAAAAGTTATGGAATTCAAATGGATTCGTCAAACCGTTTTCAATAAACGCACAAATACATTTTACGTAGCGCTAGCAAAAACAGTCGTAAGGCCGTATCTCCGCAACGGTTTATCGTATTCAGACCAAACTTGGTACTTGTACTCACAAGCATGACCTGAGGCTACATGCTGCGTTTCGGCGCAGCGCCACCTACTGGTCCGGAGATATGAAAAATGGCTATTTTTGCTTATAACTTCTGAACAGTTTGTCCAAAAATCATACAATTGGTCTTGTTAGATTCAGGGCAACATGCCGAGTCGACTGATATCCAATTTGACCATATCGGTCATTTTGGCTGTCGGCCATTTTGAATTTTGTGCTAAAATTCTGTATTTTATGAACGCATGAACGGATTGTTACGAAATGTGGTATGGGTCATCAGCACGATGCCCTGAATGAGCCTGAGAAGTTTCGAAACAGCGCCACCTAGTGGTGAATTTTTTTTTTCAAATGCTTATAACTTTGGGTGTGGTCGACTTATTTTCACGAAACTCATCTTTTTAGACTCCTGAATCGTTGCCGAGTCCTACGATACCAAACATGCTAGGTTTCGCCTTACGGTTTGTGTAGCGTTGTGATTTAGCGCTTAAAAAACATTTGGCTATATCTTTGAAACCGCTAGTCCGATCGAGACGAAACCACCGTCAGAAGTTTGGAAACATAGGTCGATAGCTATACGCCAATGCCCAAATGCGAAAATATTGATGTTTAGGGGTAGTAATATTCAATCAAAGTCATGTGTCAGTCATTTTTTTCGTGTTTTTTCATATAAATGTCTATAACTCCGAAGCAAATTGAGATTTTTGCACCAAAATCGACACATATATGTATGGGCTCACTCTGAGGACACATTAAAAAAATGGTGGGACTGAGCCTCTTGGTGGCGCTATAATAGAACAAAACATGAAATTCCCATTGACTTCAATGCAGTTTTGTGAAATAAAATGCTATACTAAACAAATGCATTGGTGTAATATTACGAAACTCAGAATGTGCCATCAGCACCATCCCCTGAAGGTACCCAAAATATTTAGAGACAGCGCCACCTAGTGGTCAAAAGTTATAACAACATTTCCAAAACTGCTAATAACTTTTGAATACATCGGCCTATGTAAATGTCACTGGTCTTAATAGATTCCTTGGGTCAAGCCGAGAACATAGATACCAAATTTTCCTTATTTGGTCAAACTTCTTGTCCGCCATCTTGATTTTCATTCAAAACCTACTTTTTCGAACTCCTCCTAGACTGTTTGTCCGATTTTCACCAAAATCGAATCGTATCATCTCCAGACCGTGCCGACTAAAAGTTATGGATTTCGTGTCGATAGACGAAACCGTTTTCGTATAGCGCAGCAGCAAAGTTGAGGCATGATGCTAATAGCATTAATTAAGGCTTTATCTCTGCAATGCCTTGACATATTGACACCAAACTTTGTATGTGTCATTGTAACTTCACTCTGACCACATCACATCAGTTTTGTAACTGCGCCACCTATTGGTCGAAAGTGATAATCCATCAAATCATATTTTTAATTATTGTTTCTATGATTTTTCAGGCATTTTGCCTAAAATCCTCTTTAAATGTCTTTAATTGCTCATTGTTGCAGTTGGTCTGACACTTTCAGACATGTCGGCATGTCTTGTCGTCTTATTCTGCTTGGCCCCGGTAATGGCTGCTTGCAGCTATATTTATTATTCTTCTTCTTCTTCCGCCATGGGAGTCTATGGCAGCCCATAGAACCGATTGCGGGAAAGTTGTTTTGGTTTGACATTCTGATAGAGGACAGTCCCAACATTAAATACACCAATTTTTGTGTTTCTAAGTCATTCCCTCTAGCGCCACCACCTGTCCAAAGTTTCACTTTTATTTTGCTAATAACTTTTGAACCGTAAGGCCAATCAACAAAATTCTTTTTTCCTCTTATTTCTGAGCTCATGCCGATTCGATTGCACCCTATGACGTCATTTTCCGTCATATAAATATGGCCGCCATTTTTAATTTTCTGAAAAAGCTACTTTTTCGAACTCGTCCTAGACGGTTTGTCCGATTTGCACGAAAATTGAACCAGATCATCTTCAGGCAGTGCTGACCAAAAGTTATGGAATTCAAATTGATTCGTCAAACCGTTTTCAATAAACGCACGAACAAATTTTACGTAGCGCCTGCAAAAACAGTCGTAAGGCTGTATCTCTGCAACGGTTTATCGTATTCAGACCAAACTTGGTACATGTCATCACAAGCATGACCTGAGGCTACATGCTGCGTTTCGGCGCAGCGCCACCTACTGGTCCGGAGATATGAAAAATGGCTATTTTTGCTTATAACTTCTGAACAGTTTGTCCAAAAATCATAAAATTGGTCTCGTTAGATTCAGGGCGACATGCCGAGTCGACTGATATCCAATTTTACCATATCGGCCATTTTGACTGTCGGCCATTTTGAATTATGTGCTAAAATGCTGTATTTTATGAACGCATGAACGGATTGTTACGAAACTTGGCATGGGTCATCAGCACGATGTCCTGAAGGAGTGTGAGAAGTTTCGAAACAGCGCCACCTAGTGGGGAATTTTTTTTTTCAAATGCTTATAACTTTGGGTGCGGTCGACTTATTTTCACGAGACTCATCTAATTAGACTCCTGAAACCTTGCCGAGTCCTACGATACCAAACATGCTAGGTTTCGCCTTACGGTTTGTGTAGCGTTGTGATTTAGCGCTTAAAAAACATTAGGCTATATCTTCGAAACCGCTTGTCCGATCGAGACGAAACCACCGTCAGAAGTTTGGAAACATAGGTCGATAGCTATATGCCAATGCCCAAATGCGAAAATATTGATGTTTAGGGGTAGTAAAATTCAAACAAAGTCATGTGTCAGTCATTTTTTACGTGTTTTTTCATATAAATGTTTATAACTCTAAAGCAAATTGAGATATTTTCACCAAAACTGACACACATATGTATGGGCTCACTCTGAGGACACGTAAAAAAAATTGTGGGACTGAGCCTCTTGGTGGCGCTATAATAGAACAAAACATGAAATTCCCATTGACTTCAATACAGTTTTGTGAGATAAAATGCTATTTTCATTCAAAACATACTTTTTCGAACTCCTCCCACACCGTTTGTCCGATTTTCACCAAAATCGAATCGTATCATCCCCAGACTGTGCCGACTAAAAGTTATGGATTTCGTGTCAATTGACGAAACCGTTTTCGTATAGCGCAGCAGCAAATTTGAGGCATGATGCTAATAGCACTATTCAGGCTTTATCTCTGCAATGCCTTGACATATTGACACCAAACTTTGTATGTGTCATTGTCTCCTCACTCTGACCACATCACATCAGTTTTGTAACTGTGCCACCTATTTGTCGAAAGTGATAATCCATTAAATCATATTTTTAATTACTGTTTCTATGATTTTTCAGCCATTTCGTCTAAAATCCTCTTTAAATGTCTTTAATTGCTCATTGTTGCAGTTGGTCTGACACTTTCAGACATGTCGGCATGTCTTGTCGTCTTATTCTGCTTGGCCCCGGTAATTGCTGCTTGCAGCTATATTTAATTACTGTTTCTATGATTTTTTAGCCATTTCGTCTAAAAACCTCTTTAAATGTCTTTAATTGCTCATTGTTGCAGTTGGTCTGACACTTTCAGACATGTCGGCATGTCTTGTCGTCTTATTCTGCTTGGCCCCGGTAATTGCTGCTTGCAGCTATATTTATTATTCTTCCTTCTTCCAACTGGGAGTCTATGGCAGCCCATAGAACCGAATGCGGGAAAGTTGTTTTGGTTTGACATTCTGATAGAGGACAGTCCCAACATTAAATACACCAATTTTGGCGAGTCTAAGTCATTCCCTCTAGCGCCACCACCTGTCCAAAGTTTCACTTTTATTTTGCTAATAACTTTTGAACCGTAAGGCCAATCAACAAAATTCTTTTCTCTCTGATTCCTGAGCTCATGCCAATTCGATTGCACCCTATGACGTCATTTCCGTCATAACAATATGGCCGCCATTTTGAATTTATCTAAAAAGCTACTTTTTCGAACTCGTCCTAGACGGTTTGTCCGATTTGCACGAAAATTGAACCAGATCATCTACAGACCATGCTGACAAAAAGTTATGGAATTCAAGTTGATTCGCTTAACAGTTTTCGATAAACCCACGAATAAATTTTACGTAGCGCTTGCGAAAACAGATGTAAAGCCGTATCTCCGCAACGGTTTATCAGATTCAGACCAAAGTTGGTACATGTGATCACAAGCATGACCTGAGGCTACATGCTGTGTTTCAGCGCAGCGCCACCTACTGGTCCGGAGATATGAAAAATGGCTATTTTTGCTTATAACTTCTGAACAGTTTGTCCAAAAATCATAAAATTGGTCTCGTTAGATTCAGGGTAACATGCCGAGTCCACTGATATCCAATATTACCATATCGGCCGTTTTGGCTGTCGGCCATTTTGAATTTTGTGCTAAAATGCTGTATTTTAAGAACGCATGAACGGATTGTTACGGAACTTGGTATGGGTCATCAGCCCGATGTCCTGAAGGAGCGTGAGAAGTTTCGAAACAGCGCCACCTAGTGGTGAATTTTTTTTTTCAAATGCTTATAACTTTGGGTGTGGTCAACTTATTTTCAGGAAACTCATCTTTTTAGACTCCTGAATCATTGCCGAGTCCTATGATACCAAACATGCTAGGTTTCGCCTTACGGTTTGTGTAGCGTTGTGATTTAGCGCTTAAAAAACATTTGGCTATATCTTCGAAACCGCTAGTCCGATCGAGACGAAACCACCGTCAGAAGTTTGGAAACATAGGTCGATAGCTAAACGCCAATGCCCAAATGCGAAAATATTGATGTTTAGGGGTAGTAAATTCCAAACAAAGTCATGTGTCAGTCATTTTTTACGTGTTTTTTCATATAAATGCCTATAACTCTGAAGCGAATTGAGATATTTTCACCAAAACTGACACACATATGTATGGGCTCACTCTGAGGACACGTAAAAAAAATTGTGGGACTGAGCCTCTTGGTGGCGCTATAATAGAACAAAACATGAAATTCCCATTGACTTCAATAGAGTTTTGTGAAATAAAATGCTATTTTCATTCAAAACCTACTTTTTCGAACTCCTCCTACACCGATTGTCCGATTTTCACCAAAATCGAATCATATCATCTCCAGACTGTGCCGACTGAAAGTTATGGATTTCGTGTCGATTGACGAAACCGTTTTCGTATAGCGCAGCAGCAAATTTGAGGCATGATGCTAAAAGCATTATTCAGGCTTTATCTCTGCAATGCCTTGACATATTGACACCAAACTTTGTATGTGTCATTGTCACTTCACTCTGACCACATCACATCAGTTTTGTAACTGCGCCACCTATTGGTCGAAAGTGATAATCCATTAAATCATATTTTTAATTACTGTTTATATGATTTTTCAGGCATTTCGCCTAAAATCTTCTTTAAATGTCTTTAATTGCTGATTGTTGCAGTTGATCTGACACTTTCAGCAATGTTGGCATGTCTTGTCGTCTTATTCTGCTTGGCCCCGGTAATTGCTGCTTGCAGCTATATTTATTATTATTCTTCCGTTTCTTCCGACTGGGTGTCTATGGCAGCCCATAGAACCGATTGCGGGAAAGTTGTTTTGGATTGACATTCTGATAGAGGACTCTCCCAACATTAAATACACCAATTTTGTTGTTTCTAAGTCATTCCCTCTAGCGCCACCACCTGTCCAAAGTTTCACTTTTATTTTGCTAATAACTTTTGAACCGTGAGGTCAATCAACAAAATTCTTTTTTCCTCTGATTCCTGAGCTCATGCCGATTCGATTGCACCCTATGACTTCATTTTCCGTCATAACAATATGGCCGCCATTTTTAATTTTTCGTAAAACCTACTTTTTCGAACTCGTCCTAGACGGTTTGTCCGATTCGCACGAAAATTGAACCAGATCATCTTCAGGCAGTGCTGACAAAAAGTTATGGAATTCAAATTGATTCGTTAAACCGTTTTCGAAAAACGCTCGAACTAATTTTACGTAGCGCCTGCAAAAACAGTCGTAGGGCTCTATCTCCGCAACGGTTTATCGTATTCAGACCAAACTTGGTACATGTCATCACAGGTATGACCTGAGGCTACATGCTGTGTTTCGGCGCAGCGCCACCTACTGGTCCGGAGATATGGAAAATGGCTATTTTTGCTTATAGGTTTTGAACAGTTTGTCCAAAAATCATAAAATTGGTCTCGTTAGATTCAGGGCAACATGCCGATTCGACTGATATCCAATTTGACCATATCGGCCATTTTGACTGTCAGCCATTTTGAATTTTGTGCTAAAATGCTGTATTTTATGAACGCATGAACGAATTGTTACGAAACTTGGTATTGGTCATCATCACGATGTCCTGAAGGAACCTGAGAACTTTCGAAACAGCGCCACCTAGTGGTGAATTTTTTTTCCCAAATGCTTATAACTTTGGGTGTGGTCGACTTATTTTCACGAGACTCATCTCATTACAGTCCTGAATCGTTGCCGAGTCCCACGATACCAAACATGCGGGGTTTCGCCTTACGGTTTGTGTAGCGTTGTGATTTAGCGCTTAAAAAACATTTGGCTATATCTTCGAAACCGATAGTCCGATCAAGACGAAACCACCGTCAGAAGTTTGGAAACATAGGTCGATAGCTATACGCCAATGCCCAAATGCAAAAATATTGATGTTTAGGGGTAGTAAATTCCAATCAAAGTCATGTGTCAGTCATTTTTTACGTGTTTTATCATATAAATGTCTATAACTCCGAAGCGAATTGAGATATCTTCACCAAAATTGACACACATATGTATGGGCTCACTCTGAGGACACATAAAAAAAAATGGTGTGACTGAGCCTCTTGGTGGCGCTATAACAGAACAAAACATGAAATTCCCATTGACTTCAATACAGTTTTGTGAAATAAAATGCTATACTAAACAAATGCATTGGTGTAATATTACGAAACTCAGAATGTGCCATCAGCTCCATCCCTTGAAGGTACCCAAAAGATTTCGAGACAGCGCCACCTAGTGGTCAAAAGTTATAACAAAATTTCCAAAAAGGCTAATAACTTTTGAATAAATCTGGCTATTGAAATGCCACTGGTCTTAATAGATTCCCTGGGTCAAGCCGAGAACATAGATACCAAGTTTTCCTTATTTGGCCAAACTTCCTGTCCGCCATCTTGATTTTCATTCAAAACCTACTTTTTCGAACTCCTCCTAGACCGTTTGTCCGATTTTCACCAAAATCGAATCGTATCATCTCCAGACTGTGCCGACTAAACGTTATGGATTTCGTGTCGATAGACGAAACTGTTTTCGTATAGCGCAGCAGCAAAGTTGAGGCATGATGCCAAAAGCACTATTCAGGCTTTATCTCTGAAATCCCTTGAA
Organism: Scardinius erythrophthalmus; assembly: GCF_964197995.2. NCBI lineage: Eukaryota > Metazoa > Chordata > Actinopteri > Cypriniformes > Leuciscidae > Scardinius > Scardinius erythrophthalmus. Next base: position 42,546,386 of record NC_138224.1, on the reverse strand, counting down.
ATATTGACACCAAACTTTGTATATGTCATTGTCACTTCACTCTGACCACATCACATCAGTTTTGTAACTGCTCCACCTATTGGTCGAAAGTGATAATCCATTAAATCATATTTTAAATGACTTTTTATATGATTTTTCAGCCATTTCGCCTAAAATCCTCTTTAAATGTATTTAATTGCTCATTGTTCCAGTTGGTCTGACACCTTCAGCCATGTTGGCATATCCTGTCATCTGCTTGCGCTTGGCCCCGATAATTGCTGCTTGCAGCTATATTTATTATTATTATTATTCCGAGACTAAAATTTCTATATGAAACTCCTCCTAGAGCTTTAACTCTACATACTCCAAACTCGGCTCAGACACTCAAACTGATCTGACTCGCGTTGCTCTATCTTTTCAGACTGATCGGACTTACGGTTTTCCTAAAAATGACGATCAAAACTCGGAAAAACTCCCATTGACTTGCATTGGGGAGTTCTAAAAAATTCAAATCCAGATTCAAAC